>NC_091181.1:25298599-25363599 GCF_040958095.1 Procambarus clarkii
AATAAATAATGTTCTGAATGCATATAAGAATCAGAGTATGTAGTATTTTAAATACACTTCACAGCTCTCACCCAAAAGAGAGCAAGCTTAGCTTAACACACACATTGTTAATGTGTGTGTTAAGACGCACATTGCAAGACTCACACAATCGGGATTCCTGTGAGAGAGAGAAACGGTTGGGTACGTTTCCTTTCACCTAATGCCTCTGCTCACGCGGCACTAAATTGTTAACCCCTCCCCCCCCAGGAGTAAGTCAACTGTTGTGGGGGTTGTATCCGGGTTGTGACTACATCATCATATGATACAGTTATGTATTCCATTTGTCTCGTATATTTGTATTATGCATATATATATCATGCTCGTATATTTATATCATTCACCACTCTAACTCCAACCACCGTATTGGTAATAAGCACAGTACAGGATCAGGATGAGTTGACCACTACTTTCACAGGATTCGGCATACAATGGCGTCCCAGAACTGTTGCATCTGAGATGTTCACACTAGCCCAGTCGTACAGCACGCATTGTGCGCTTCTGCCGGTATATCGTACTTTGAGAAATCAAAGTAAATGTCTTACTTTATTTCTGGATCATAGCACTCCCTACCCCACATACCCTACCCTCAAGACCTTAGTCTTTCCGGTCCTCCTACGCCTTCACTCTCCCTAACACCGCTGTACACAGACTCGAACTCGTGGCTCCAGATTCAGTCCTTCCAACGCCCTTGTCCAACCGCCGGCTGCAACGATCCCCCAAAATATCCAATTACCCGTGATTGTTACGTCTTGCATTGGAGTTGAGGGTGGTTATATGCAGCAGTGCTCGGTTGGCCAACATTATATCGACCGCAGGCTACCGTTGGCCGCTGTTGTTGAACGTCTGTTGCCTAACTGATTGAGTAAATATTGGGAACTCCAAAAGGCTTGTCCTGTTCCCGTTGTGCTTCTGTTTGCTTTTGTTGGTATGACGGCACTATTGCCCCACAGTGCTCCTGTTGCCTCTACCGTTATGCTCCTGTTACTGTTGTTAATAAGACTGTATACTGTTGTTCTCAGTACTGATGTTACTTTTACCATTAAGAATCAACATTATTTCGACGAAGCCTAGCGTGACTTGTCGATAAATCACCTGAAACAACAATTACATCCACAATAATTAAAATCATTATAATAATGATTCTATTTATTAATTATAACCCGTCCACTCGAGTAGTGCATCGCATTTGACGTATAAATCCCCCTTCCCCCCAAAACTAATCTGCTAAAAATCACAGCGGCTCCCAAAATTGACAGGATGTTCCGTTTTCTATTCGCGGTTCCTGTTATATAAGGCTAGACTTGGGTAATTTAGTACATCATATTCGTGGCATTTTGACAACTGAAGAGACGAGGCTGAATAATAACAATAGTGAAAACAGGATACTATGACGAAAGTTCTCCGTTGAAAGTTTCTCTGTAGTGTATTTTCTACCACAGGCGTGGTCGTATACGCATACACTATTATACACAATACAGACATTTCCATTTGTCCTACAAAGACGGGGTTAGAAACCTGCCACGAAATATGGTGAGTAATAGAACATTTAAATAGTAGACGGATGGAATATATGAAATTCCAGGGTATTTTAAATGCCCAGTATTTTAATACCATACCATAGAGGATAAATGACCTTCCCAACCATGTTAAAGACTGTACCTCTCTCAACCAGTTTAAGTTAAAAGCGAAGCTATACCTAATAAATTCCCTGTAACCTACCTTACCCTTCTATTGTCAACCAATGTCTGTTTTTTTCTTTAAAGAGCGCTGTTTGTCGACATAATTGTATTTGTGCTGCTTTTTCATCTATGTTTTCATTTCTTGTTTTCATTCTACTCATTATGCTCAATTAGTATTAAGCTTGTCATTTAAGTTTATCATGCCCGAAACGCTTTGCGTAATAGTGGCTTTAGGCATTGTATGTATACCTATAAGTCAAACAATCCTTGTAAATATTTATTGTATGTATGTACCTTACCTAAATAAAATTGTATTGTATTGTATAGGGTATGTATGCTTAAGCCATTCAAAACAACATGGGGGAAGAGTATATAGGGCAGTTGGGAAACTGGGGGTATGTAGCTATTTTCCTGTAATTACGCATGTGTAATTACCGGTTGAAAATTAATCTTCTTCTCTTCATGTTTCTCCTCTTTGTGATTCTTTTTCCACCACTCGTTCTCTTCTTAATGTGCTGAGGATTATCCAGCCTCTTCCTTCTCCTTTCCATTTCCATCCCCACCCCTTCCGTTTCCGTCCTACCAGACAGTTCAACAGAGAATTCAATAAACAGAGTAACAAAGAAGTTTTAACATTTGATATAAAAATACAGATGGTATCTCTAACAAAGCGTGAACTTAAGAGAGACAGATTTTGATGTTACAGCTGTGGCAGAGATAAGAATTACTGAGGTGATTATACGGATGCAGTGTTTCCCAGAGGCAGCCAGATCATTGCAAATATATAACAAACCAGAGGGTTTGTTATATAATATAATTAATTGTTAGTTTATAATTGTTATAATTGTTAGCTTGTTATAATTATTCTACTTTTGGCCAAGTAGAGAGTTTGATGTTAGCCACAGACACAATATATAAACTGTCACGGAAACAGATTGAGGCAAAGTAGTGTTAGAGTGAGAAGTTTAGTTCATGTATTCTGCAACCCTACCCATCCTGTGGGTGATAGAGGGAGCCTATACTCATCCTGTGGGTAATAGAGAATCCTATACCCATCCTGCGGGTAATAGAGGAGCCTATACTCATCCTGTGGGTAATAGAGGATCCTATACCCATCCTGCGAGCGGTAGAGGATCCCATACTCATCCTGCGAGCGGTAGAGGATCCCATACTCATCCTGCGAGCGGTAGAGGATCCCATACCCATCCTGTAAGTAGTATTGGAAGAGATCACAGAACCATATAGCAGGCACAGGATCCGAACCCCAAAATTCATTTAACTGAGCAGCTTAAGGAACGTTCGGTGAGAAAAATAAGACATTTAAGACGAGACAATGAGGGTTGGACAGTGCTGGTCCGATCGCTATTTGTTCTTGGTGTTAGGCGATCCTTTTGAACTCGTCTAATTCAGTCCCCGACCGTCCAAGTGGTTGGGCACCATTCCTTCCCTCCCATCCCATCCCAAATCCTTATCCTGACCCATTCCCAGTGCTATATAGTCGTGATGTCTTGGCGCTCTCCCCTGATAGTTCTCTTCCTGATTTCCAAATATTGTTCACTTAATTACAACTTCCAAAGGATCGATCAGTCAAGGAATACAATCTGTCAATGTATATCAATGTATAATGATATAATCTGTCAATGTAATCAATGTATAGCAATGTGTAATGCCAATCAGTCCGCACAACAACAAGATTGAATTCTTACACGTATCGAAGCCGCCTTACACGTATAAGGCAGGTCCAGTTCTGCACTGTGACCTCCCAGTGTTGTCTGAGCTCGGTGGACACCGTTGCTTGTAAGCCATCCACGTCACTTACTGTTTAGTATGGCTCGTCGGGCGCTGGCTGCCTTCCAACGGTACTGCCAGCTCGCGGGGGATCGATACCCCTTCATGGGCTCTTTCTCGACACCGTTAGTTTTAAAACCAGTAGAGCTGGTACAGAGGTACAGGTGGTGGAGATACCTACCCAACGGTCAGGTTACAGGTACAGGAGGTGGAGACACCCACCCAACAGTCAGGTTACAGGTACAGGGGGTGGAGATACCCACCCAACGGTCAGGTTACAGGTACAGGAGGTGGAGACACCCACCCAACAGTCAGGTTACAGGTACAGGAGGTGGAGACACCCACCCAACAGTCAGGTTACAGGTACAGGAGGTGGAGACACCCACCCAACGTCAGATTACAGGTACAGGGGGTGGAGACACCCACCCAACAGTCAGGTTACAGGTACAGGAGGTGGAGACACCCACCCAACGGTCAGGTTACAGGTACAGGGGGTGGAGACACCCCCCCCAACAGTCAGGTTACAGGTACAGGGGGTGGAGACACCCACCCAACAGTCAGGTTACAGGTACAGGAGGTGGAGACACCCACCCAACGGTCAGGTTACAGGTACAGGGGGTGGAGACATTCACCCAACGGTCAGGTTACAGGTAGAGGTGATGAAGTCAACAGTGCGGGAAGAGTTACAGGAACTGTTACAGGAACAGGTGGGCCAGGTCGGGCAAGGACCGGTGAGCAACACTGGCGGCTCTGGCGTTGACAATGACAATTGTGTTGCGTCAGAACAACTGCGCTCAACATCACGTCAAAGGTCGTGAGGTGAGATGTTCTTCAACTGTCGAGATATCGGCGGGTGGAACCCGTTGCCAGTTCTAGGGTCAGGGAGGTCATCTCAGCCCGTCCTCTCCAGCTGTCACGACGTCACAAAAATGATGCACTTAATTTCCCAAACCTAACCGAACCTAACTTAATCGAGGATCCTCCAACAGAAAACGGGACATCAAATCAATTTTGCGCGAGCCGCTATAATTTGTTGTTTACTTTTTTTTTGTCTTAATACGTTAAAAATACGACGTATTATTCGAGATGAAAGCTTGCCGCCTGTGACAGCTACAGCACTTAGTAGGCCAGCCAAAGGTTTAGGTCCCGCGCAGGAATATCCATGAAAAACTACCGCTACAATTCGCCATTAAAAACAATAAACACACCCACATGCCGTTGATAGGCTAAGTAATAATTGTAAATAAGAAGCAATAAGATGCTTATCTTAACATACTAAGAAGGTTAGGTGAGGTCGGTGTTTTCTATGAAGCTTTTCAAGGTAAATTAAAATATTCACAATCAATTAGTATGTCACATATGCACTTATTAAATAAGCCAATATTGACTGTAAGCAAGTGCGAGAACGGGTTGCCCAAGGTGTACTGTACGCTATGTGGAGTAGGGTCTAACACCTGTGGAAATGTTCACCACCCTACGTCATTGTTATTCTTTAAGTAAACTTAACCCAACCTTACTCAATTTAGCGTAACATAACCTAACGTAAACCAACCTAACTTAAACTAAGTGATAATGTGCTGTTATATGTGGTATGCACAAGATATGTGACATCTCTATGACGTCATAATTTTATCCCAGCTCAGGTTAAAAATTCTACTAGTCACGTGACCATCTGGGTGTTGTTTTGTTGTTTTTAGATTCATCTTTTCATAGCATGAAAAGTTGCAAGCAGCACGGGCTATGGCGAGCCCGTCGTACAATACAGGAGATGTGCCGTCAGCTTTTCAAGGTAAACTAAAATATTCATAATCAATTAGTATGTCACATATGCACTTATTAAATAAGCCAATATTGACTATAAGCAAGTGCGAGAACGGGTTGCCTTGGGAGGGTAGAAATAGCCTAATAGAAATAGAGTAAGCTTCTCTATCCCCTTTTAAGATGTATTTTATTGTCTCAATAAACGTACTTGAACTTGAAGTACACTTTAACATGACAACGTGATCTCTACCCAGACCTGCACTAATATATGTAAGTGAAACACATAACCTAACCCGCACACATGAAATGGATTATAAAATATCTAATCCATAATTGCTTTCCCCCTGATAGTTCCCTGCCCCTTCATTTAAATTCAACATCTATATCGTACATTATATAAATAATACAATATATATAAATATTACAATATCTAAATCATTAAATCTAAATCAAACATCTAAATTATATGTTATAAAATATATAAATCATATATTTAGCTCATTAAATTTCTAACTCGTGCATCTAAATTATGCAACTAAATGATACAATATATATATAATACAATATCTAGATTATGCAATATCTAAATAATACAATGTATAATTTCGATAAAAGAGCAAGAATACAGTACTTCTTACCTCATGACCACTGTAATGTAACTACAGTGCTGTAATTAGACTACAACCCTTGTAACTTGATGACAAATGTTAGGAAAACTAAAGCCCTGCAACTCGTTCGCTAGAAAAGTAAGTTGCTTAGTTTAAAGAACACTGAGGTCCGTGTTCCTGAAGCCTTTATGTGACCACCATTTCTGGCATCTCCCACAAGATAGGTATGGGGTGCATAATAAACCCATATGACTAAATAGGAATTGTATATGTTTATCTCTCAGAATGTTTGGTAATATGTTTATTATTTGTGATGTGTGTATATGTATGTATTAACACGATGTACTGAACGGGGTGAGAATAGCTTGAGCTACCTCATCCCTTTGTGTGTATTTTACCTCAATAAACTTATTTCAATTTCAATGTGACTAAATCAACTTAGTAATTATTTCTCTGGTGGAGGGGGAATAATACCTATTTTCTATACTGTGGAGGCATGAGCAATCAGAAAATGACACGTGTTACACAGGAAGAAAAAAATGTTACCTATGCTAAACATCTACAACAGTGAGAGTAGGCTACTTGAATACTGTGTAAAGGGTATTGGTCAAGCTTTAAAATTTCTTGCGTAATATTCAATGAAATTGAGAGCACAAGTCAAACTTTCACTATTCATCACAGTCTGGAAGGCAGCTTGATCATTTTAGTGTATCAAAGCAAGAGACCAGATTCACGAAATAATTACGCAAGCACTTACGACATATTTTCTTAATCTTTAGCGGCTTTGTTTACAATTATTATACAGCAGTTAATGATACACAGAAATCACAATAGCGGGATGCATCAAATAAACAAATCCACAAGGGATTTGATGCATCAAATTCATTTGATGCATCACGCTATTGTGATTTCTGTGTGTAATGAAGTAAGGGCGAAGAGGTAAAACAACTTATTGATAGAGCTCGGGTGCATGGGGGGAATTGTGTAAAATCCTGGTTTGTGTCTCGGAGAGGCTGCAGGATCCAAGTAAGGTCAGTAGAACTTCTGGTTGCAATTCTTTTCCATGTCGTAGTTCAGCCGATTAAGGCAGCGTCTGGGATGCTCTCGGACGTAGGTTCGAACCCTCGTCACGGCCCTAGTGGATTTGTTCATTCAGCAGTTAATGAGCTCCGAAGCACCAGGAGGCTTCGGCACAAGGCCGAAGCAAAACAATTGGTAACCATTGGTAACAAAATTTACCAATCACCTGTTGTTATTGTTATAAAAAGTTTTCATGCTTGTAAACTGTTTTTATAAATGTAATTAAAGCCGTCAAATATTGAGGAAAGATGTACACGTTCGTAAGTACTTGCGTAACTGCTTCTTGAATCTGGCCGCTCAGATAACCATAGTACTGTATATCAAAGTAAGAGACCACATTAGCTTAGGGTATTAAAGCAAGCGACCAAATTAGAGAAAATTAACGACTGTCACCAATCACCGTCAAGCCTCACACATGAAAGAATTTCTCAGCAACAGCAATGTAGATATAATCTAGGTTTTGAGATTATCAAAGCAAGAAAGAGAACTTTTCTCACACCCTCCACCCAACCTGACCACACCCTCCACCCAACCTGACCACACCCTCCACCCAACCTGACCACACCCTCCACCCAACCTGACCACACCCTCCACCCAACCTGACCACACCCTCCACCCAACCTGACCACACCCTCCACCCAACCTGACCACACCCTCCACCCAACCTGACCACACCCTCCACCCAACCTGACCACACCCTCCACCCAACCTAATCACACCCTCCACCCAACCTGACCACACCCTCCACCCAACCTGACCACACACCCCACCCAACCTAATCACACCATTCACTTAACATGACCAAACCCTCCACTTTACGTCAATTGCCATTACATTTTTTCCCATCACCCACGTTCAATATATATTCACCAACAATCGTGCACTGGAAGCAAGATTGTTGCGAACTTGCATCGCTGGTGAAGTGGTTGAATATCACTGAGTACACCAGGGGTTGAGCCCTGGTAACGTAGGTTCGAATCCTGCTCAGGTCATAGAGTTTTTGAGGATATATATATATATATATATATATATATATATATATATATATATATATATATATATATATATATATATATATATATATATATATATATATAATATATATAATATATATATATATGTATATATATATATATATATATATATATATATATATATATATATATATATATATATATATATTGTGACGGTAACGCGTTGGTGTTCGGCTGTTCAAAAGCTAGGGGTATGGCCTCGTCACATATAGAAACAAAAAATAGAAAATCTGGAACTTCGTCTGTGGTAAGGTAATGAGAAGACACACAAAACACAAGTAAATTTAACAATGAGATTTTAATTACGTTAGAAAAGAAAAACATGAATAAAATGGACATACAAATTGGAATATAAAATCAATCAATCAAAATAATAAGAATAATCAAATGACAAAATGAAAAGTTACGTTAAGACAAGTGAGTAATAACAAGTGTATAACAAACAATGTAAATATTGGTGCAGGAATATTGGCTTTAAGCTATCACCTCTCTTAGTACACGTAAGCCACAGCTAAGTCTACCAACGAGACGTGTTAACTTGTTGAAAGCACTGGATATTCTGAGGTCTGGCGGTCGTGTGGCCCCAGACATCAGGTAGTGTGGTGGGTGGAGGGCAGGTGCAACTGGACCCGCAGCCAATCAGCGATGAGCAGGCGACAGACAGGTAGTTTGGCGGTTCGAGGTGAAGCAGGTGTTCCTGGCTGCATACGTTTTGCGCTCTGGCAAACCTTGGAGATGTAGTTGTTGGATATTTCTTCCATATTAGTTGTATAGAGATGTATATAACGACGTATTTTGGAGGGAAGAGCAGGCTCAATCTCTTGAAGGAGATTATCGTCACAATATATATATATATATATATATATATATATATATATATATATATATATATATATATATATATATATATATATATATGTTTCATTGAATATGACCGCATATTCTGTATTTATTATTTTCTGGTTTAGGGCTTCTATCCCTCTAACTATTTTCTTAGCATCAGGGCTTAATTGAAATAGGAGTTCTCCAAAACTCATTTTCGTACTTTTAAGGTGAAGAAAAGAAGTGATTTACTATAGAGTGTATTACACTTATTTATATAATTTGCACGACGTTTCGAACCTCCATGGTTCATTCTCAAGTGAACAGATCTTACAATACTAGTTGATTTTATACCCGCATTAGGTCAGGTGATAATACAATTAAGGTGAGAACATGGGGGGATACATAAGGGATAAACATAGGGGCTGCAGAAGGCTTATTGGCCCATACGAGGCATCTCCTATCTAAACACAAAGATTAATCCAGTGTAATTGGCCTGTTATGTTGGACATTGTCTTCTGTGTTGGCATCGATATGTTCTTGTCTTGTCCTTACTCTCATGGTGGGTAGAGTACTCTACCCCATGTATCCCCCCATGTTCTCACCTTAATTGTATTATCACCTAACCTAATGCGGGTATAAAATCAACTAGTATTGTAAGATCTGTTCACTTGAGAATGAACCATGGAGGTTCGAAACGTCGTGCAAATTATATAAATAAGTGTAATACACTCTATAGTAAATCACTTCTTTTCTTCACCTTAAAAGTACGAAAATGAGTTTTGGAGAACTCCTATTTCAATTAAGCCCTGATGCTAAGAAAATAGTTAGAGGGATAGAAGCCCTAAACCAGAAAATAATAAATACAGAATATGCGGTCATATTCAATGAAACATGTTTGAAAGAAAACCTGCTGCCAGTATACACCAATATATATATATGCATATATATATATATATATATATATATATATATATATATATATATATATATATATATATATATTGTGACGATAATCTCTTTCAAGAGAGATTGAGCCTGCTCTTCCCTACATCATTACGTCGTTCAAATACAAGATACTATATAGAAGATACGTCCACCAGTATCGCCAAACGTTTTGCCCAGGAAGCAAATCGTACCATGCACACCCCGACACCTGCTACAGCCGCCGTAACCAGCAAACTGCTCATCCTCCGCCTGCCCAGGACTATATGCGACTGAAAACTCGACTGAGTATGGGTTCGAGTCACTTCTGGGGTGTGAGTTTATAGTCGCATATAGTCCTGGGGACCATTCAGGCTTGTTTGCATTTGTGTTCCTCACGTGTGCCCCAAAGAATGAGGTGATTTGATAAAATGCTATGCCCAAGATTACCATCCGAGTGCCGGTGGGGAAGTGGTTCAAATAGCTTCGGCTATCACTTCCTTATGTCCGGTTGTGATGGTCAAGCGGATTAAAGCGTCCTGTAGTTACCAGTTGCGTTGCTCCTGGGAGTATGGGTTCGAGTCACTTCTGGGGTGTGAGTTTTCAGTCGCATATAGTCCTGGGGACCATTCAGACTTGTTTGCATTTGTGTTCCTCACGTGTGCCCCAAAGAATGAGGTGATTTGATAAAATGCTATGCCCAAGATTACCATCCGAGTGCCGGTGGGGAAGTGGTTCAAATAGCTTCGGCTATCACTTCCTTATGTCCGGTCGTGATGGTCAAGCGGATTAAGGCGTCCTGTAGTTACCAGTTGCGTTGCTCCTGGGAGTATGGGTTCGAGTCACTTCTGGGGTGTGAGTTTTCAGTCGCATATAGTCCTGGGGACCATTCAGACTTGTTTGCATTTGTGTTCCTCACGTGTGCCCCAAAGAATGAGGTGATTTGATAAAATGCTATGCCCAAGATTACCATCCGAGTAGCCGGTGGGGAAGTGGTTCAAATAGCTTCGGCTATCACTTCCTTATGTCCGGTCGTGATGGTCAAGCAGATTAAGGCGTCCTGTAGTTACCAGTTGCGTTGCTCCTGGGTGTATGGGTTCTAGTCACTTCTGGGGTGTGAGTTTTTAGTCGCATATAGTCCTGGGGGACCATTCAGGCTTGTTTGCATTTGTGTTCCTCATGTGTGCCCCAAAGAATGAGGTGATTTGATAAAATGCTATGCCCAAGATTACCATCCGAGTGCCGGCGGGGAAGTGGTTCAAATAGCTTCGGCTATCACTTCCTTATGTCCGGTCGTGATGGTCAAGCGGATTAAGGCGTCCTGTAGTTACCAGTTGCGTTGCTCCTGGGAGTATGGGTTCGAGTCACTTCTGGGGTGTGAGTTTTCAGTCGCATATAGTCCTGGGGACCATTCAGGTCCCCAGGACATGACTTGTTTGCATATATAAATATATATATATATATATATATATATATATATATATATATATATATATATATATATATATATATATATATATATATATATATATATATATATATATGTGTCGTACCTAGTAGCCAGAACGCACTTCTCAGCCTACTATGCAAGGCCCGATTTGCCTAATAAGCCAAATTTTCATGAATTAATTGTTTTTCGACTACCTAACCTAACCTAACGTTTTCGGCTACCTAACCTAACCTAACCTATAAAGATAGGTTAGGTTAGGTTAGGTAGGGTTGGTTAGGTTCGGTCATATATCTACGTTAATTTTAACTCCAATAAAAAAAAATTGACCTCATACATAATGAAATGGGTAGCTTTATCATGTCATAAGAAAAAAATTAGAGAAAATATATTAATTCAGGAAAACTTGGCTTATTAGGCAAATCGGGCCTTGCATAGTAGGCTGAGAAGTGGGGGGGAGTAGCTTGAGCAAGTTAAAATAGCTACAGGTCACTATGCACAAACCAGCAAGCTATTCGGCACGGGTGAAGACCTACACGAGCGGAACCACACGTGCACCAAAGCCTGACTTGAACACAGGCAACGAGCCCTTGCGCGTAGCCAGCAGAGCGAAGTAACTCATCTCTCCAGCTTCTGAAGCGACCCTCGGTTATTCGCCTGTTCATCGCAAGTTGCCTGCGAATTAAAGAAAATGATAAACATGCAGGTTATCCAATAGCCTAGTACTGAACATGTTAAATACCTGGTGACGGGTACCCGACTGTTCCCGAACTTCCCGGGATCCTTCCCATCACTTTTCTCATTTCTCTTTACCTATCCTACTCTCTTCCACTCTCCCGCTTCGCCCTCTCCTCCCGTTCCCCTTCTCGTTCCCTCTGTAATCATCCTGTTTCTCTCTCTCTCTCTCTCTCTCTCTCTCTCTCTCTCTCTCAGAAAATGTTACATTATGAAGCAGTGAAAAACTGCTGAACAGTTAAGCTGGGTGAGGCTAGCCCCAAGCGTCTGTAGGCCTCCTACTCTGGACAGTTAGACAAACAGTCATTCTGTTTTATATAGATCAACGAATATTGTGCGAAACCTAGCAAAGAGTCTGAATAATTTTGAGGTTTCCTCAGATCAAATATAACATAAATATATAGCTATATATATAGGCTATGAATTACATAGGAATCCAGGAATCTGTACACCGGTTGATTGACAGTTGAGAGATGGGACCAAAGAGCCGAAGCTCAACCCCTGAAAGTACAACTAGGTGGGTACATATAACTGCAAGATATAAATATGAAAACAAACTGTACAACCTCATCGTCTGATTCACAGAGCAGCCTGGATCAAACGTGAAAATGGAACCCTCATAAGAGTCAATTAGTTGCGTCCCTGACGTGGTGATGAGCAGACGTGTTTGTGGTGCTCTCCGCTGCTTCTGGTGTGTGGTGGGACGTGTTTGTGGCGCTCTCCGCTGCTTCTGGTGTGTGGTGGGCGGACGTGTTTGTGGCGCTCTCCGCTGCTTCTGGTGTGTGGTGGGCGGACGTGTTTGTGGCGCTCTCCGCTGCTTCTGGTGTGTGGTGGGCGGACGTGTTTGTGGTGCTCTCCGCTGCTTCTGGTGTGTGGTGGGCGGACGTGTTTGTGGTGCTCTCCGCTGCTTCTGGTGTGTGGTGGGCGGACGTGTTTGTCGTCGCTATCGGCCGGCATGTTGACAGATGAGCCCGAAACGCTATGCGTACTAGTGGCTTTAGGTATTGTATGTACTAGCTCTATCTATAAATCCAACAATATGTTTGTAACTAATGTTTATGTATGTGCTTTTACCTGAATAAACATTTGATTCGATTTGATTTGTAGACTCACGTTGGGGATGGTATATGTGCCATCATGGGCTCCTACACTCCTCTTAAGCGGAAGGAGTCTGTAGGACTCAGTGTAACACTGATTATGACCTTGTCTGCACGACAATCTTCGATGTGCTACAGTTAAAGATGGACGAAATATTTGGTTTCCAACCATTGCCAGGAAACAGAGTGGTGATGAAATATGAAAATGTGGCGTTTTCCGAGTTTCTTAAGAAGTATGGTGATGACATTATCAGTCTGCCTAATGGGATAGAAACGGTGTAAGTGATTAATTTGAGCAAGCCGTTTACATATGTTTCTGTGAGGGGATGCGCCCTCTGAAATGTCGATAGGACTATTACACACATACTGGAACAATATGGGAAAGTGGACAATGTTTCGCTTGTCTCTGAAGCTAGATACAGATATGGTGAAATAATCAATGATGGAGTCTGAGTTTGTCTTCTGTGTATTCCTTCCCATATTGGTCTCCGAATGCATGATGGAACTAATGAGTTGGCCAAGATTTGCTCATGAAGAGGGAATTGATTACCATCATGGACTGCCTTTGAGCAGCCTGAGGGCAGTAATATTCTGGGATCATCAACAAAATCTCGTAGACTTGAGGCAAAATGAAATTCACACCAGTTGCTCCATCTATCATCATTCTATTATGCAGGAAGAACCGCACGTCTATGGGTCATCCAATAAGGTTGGTAGACTTCTAGATGTTACCACTGCTAGGCTTAGGCTCAGCTACAAGTACCTCTGGCAGTTTGTCACATCTGCTGATGTAGATCTGACTAAATGTAAACTCTGTCAACAGAACTATTCGCATACTTTGCGTCATTATATAATGGATGTGAAAATATCGTGGAATTTTAGAGATAACACCATCATTAGTGTCCAAGAACTGTGTAAGTCCTTCATTCATAATGATGTACTGCCGGGAATCTCAGCAAAGTATCCAAAATTTGCTTACTGTAGGTAATGCATGCATGACTGTAAAACTTCCGCCCAGTTAGGTGGGTGTGGAACAAGACTAGTAACTGTGTGACTCACCATAGATTTAAAGTGCCTTGTATAGCCTCTTGTTGAATCACTTCTGATATAAAAAGATTATCGATGCGTATATATATATATATATATATATATATATATATATATATATATATATATATATATATATATATATATATATATATATATATATATGTCGTACCTAATAGCCAGAACGCACTTCTCAGCCTACTATTCAAGGCCCGATTTGCCTAATAAGCCAAGTTTTCATGAATTAATGTTTTTTCGTCTACCTAACCTAACCTAGCTTTTTTTGGCTACCTAACCTAACCTTACCTATAAATATAGGTTAGGTTAGGTTAGGTAGGGTTGGTTAGGTTCGGTCATATATCTACGTTAATTTTAACTCCAATAAAAAAAAATTGACCTCATACATAGAGAAAAGGGTTGCTTTATCATTTCATAAGAAAAAAATTATAGTAAAAATATTAATTCAGGAAAACTTGGCTTATTAGGCAAATCGGGCCTTGAATAGTAGGCTGAGAAGTGAGTTCTGGCTACTAGGTACGACATATATATATATATATATATGCAATTGACGATCACAAAACACTGATCATTTTATGCGGAAAAACCACAGAGAAATATGAAATGAGGTGAACGTTTCGGCTTTGTTAAAGCCTTTGTCAACACCAGACTGACTAAGGAGAAGGATGATGATGATAAAGATTAAGCCACTCAAAAGGTGGCACGGGCATGAATAGCCCGTAAGTGGTGGCCCTTTTGAGCCATTACCAGTATCAAGAGCTGATACTGGAGATTTGTGGAGGTGCGACTGCACCCTGCGTGACGGGAGATGTCTCCCGTAATTATTAATTAATTTTTTTTTTTTCCCAGTGTTCTGAGGTTGCATTTAACCATCAAGCTGTTATCGTGGGGGAGGATACTGCTTCACAGTCTTTATGAGGGTGTCCAGCTGCTGGACACCTTTGTTGACCAGGAGAGTGGCTGTGTTGATGGCTTCAGGGTGGCCACTGCATGATTCAGGAACTCTTAAAGCTCTTCTAAGGTCATTGGTTGCTTCACATTCCAGAAGATAGTGAAGTAATGGCTTTTCTGTGACAGTTTGGCAGAAGATGCACTCTCTCTGTCGGGTTTCACCAATCTCCCAGTTGCATCTGTAACCTAGACGTAGTCTATATAGTCTAACTGCTATTTCCCTGTGGATTCCTTTTGGGATATTTAACCTTTCTAATTTGGTTGCCTGAAGATACCATGTTGCAGATGGCGAACCTTCAGCTATTCTCTGGTGTAGGTAGGCTTTGTTGAGATGTGAGAGTTTTTTGGTGATGATGTTTTTTATGTTCTCTAGGCTGGGTTGAATTGTTTTATGTATCACTGGATGACGAGTTGCCAATTTAGCAATTTCATCAGCTTTTTCATTTAATGGGATTCCAATATGGGATGGGATCCAGTTTAAAGTTATGTTGAGGCCTTTGCCTTTAGCGACTGCTCCTTGATACAAAATGGTGGTAATTATTTCCACATTATCTTTCCACTGTTTTTGTCCTAGTATTTGAAGTGCAGCTTTTGAGTCTGTGTGTATGATTGCATTTTGAGTGTTTTGTGCAATCACATATGCGAATGCCAAGGAGAAGGGAGAAGGGGGAGGATATATAGGCCGACACCTGACCAACCCATCCCTAGGGTTGGTCAGGTGTAATTAACCAAAATCAGGTATAGCTTAGCTTAAAATGGTCAAAGAGGATTAAGCGGTCAGAGAATAAGGATGAAAGATAATAAGCTATCCACACTGAATTTAAATTTTGATTTTAAACTTATAAGTTTCGATGTAACCTCTTTATTCACTAAAGTTCCTGTTGATGATCTGTTAGAATTTCTACGTGAGGAACTGCCTAAATATAATTTGAGCTTGCAGACCAATAAAGTATTGGAACTTATTAAATTGTGTATAAAAGACAATTATTTTAGTTTTAATGGAAAATTTTTCAAACAAACATTTGGTATGGCGATGGGCAATCCCCTGTCCCCAGTTTTAAGCAATTTGTATATGGAATTCTTTGAAACAAAAATCTTATCCAGGATTATGCCGGCTAATGTGGTTTGGTATAGGTATGTTGATGATATTTTGTGCTTATGGCCGTGCTAAGTCCAGGCTAAATTAATTAACCTAAGGTTAATTAATTTAGCCTGGACTTCTCAAACTAGACCTTCTGCTTGGAATAGAGCAGACATAGTGCCGATCCCAAAACCCAAAGATCCAGCTAATCCCAGGCCCATCTCTCTCCAAAGCTGTGCAGCCAAGACGGCTGACAGAATGGCACTCAACAGACTGGAGTGGAAAATGCCTAAACTGCACCATGATATGTATGCCTATAGAAGAGGGGTTGGCACAGTGGAATGTATTACAACTCTGTTAGCCCACTTGAATGACAGACCAGGAATGCTGATATTCCTGGACCTCGAAAAAGCCTTTGAACTGGCTAGCGCCCCAGCTATTCTCTGCTGCCTCATTGACAAAGAGGTCAGAGGCAACCTGCTCTCCTGGACCAAAAACTGTCTCATAAACAGAGAAGCAAGAGTAAAACTTCATGGCACAGTCTCTGAGTACAAAAGACATGAAAATGGTACACCGCAAGGAGGTATTCTTAGCCCTCTTCTCTTCAACTGTTTAATGGAAAGAATAATGAGGTTGAAACTCCCACATCACTGCAGGCTGCTAAACTACGCGGACGACTTTGTCATCATCATAAAAGGAAGGGATGCGGCGCGCCTTGCACCCAAATGCTTAGACTGCATCAGTAAAGAGGCAAAACAGATTGGGATCAAACTCAACCCCTCAAAGTCAAAGGCCATGCCCATAAAAATAGCGAAGCCCAACATCCAACTCACAGTACAGGGTCAACCAATAGAATGGGTCGACACCTATCAGTATCTAGGAATCATCCTGGACACACACATGAATTTTAATGCTGAGGTCACATACTTGAGAGAGCGAACTGCGGCCCGGACGGCAATCCTCAGGTCGCTAACCTCCCTTTCTGGAGGAGCCAATCTGCAAGTCCTTCGCACATACTATGTACAGGCAGTCAGATCAGTGATCGATTATGCCGCACCTGCACTCACAAATCTATCACACCAACAGTGGAAAAAGCTTGAAGTTGCCCAAAATAATGCTATGAGAGCTGCACTGGGAGCCCCCATGTGGACCAGGCTTGAAACTCTTAGACTGGAGACGGGTTTGCCCTCTCTACAAGAAAGAATATCACAAAGGACAGCTACAATTATCAGTAAGATAATTATTTCTTCTGATCCAATCCCAGTACGGCAGGCCTTGGTGGTTGGACTAGGCCAAAACAATGGAAACTCTTGGGTTGCAAGAGCAGGAAAAGTCCTAAACAGACTACATTTAAAAAACATGATTCTTGATAGAGAGGGTGATCATCCACACCCAAATTACACTCCTTCCGCGCCGTGGGAAGAGCCTACTTTCAAAATAGTAATAGAAAGTCTCCCAATGAAAAAAGCTGCCTATGATCCGACAATCCTAAGGCGCATAATAGAAGAGCAAATGTATAGCATAGCAGTAGCAGGAGCCACCCACATCTTCACAGACGGATCGGTGGACACAGAATATGAGAGTGCTGGCGCTGCTCTTTGCACGACCAGCGTTCAGGCATATTGGAGACTGGGAGGACTAGTATCATCAACCCAAACTGAGCTGTTCGCCATACAACAGGCATTCGCATATGTGATTGCACAAAACACTCAAAATGCAATCATACACACAGACTCAAAAGCTGCACTTCAAATACTAGGACAAAAACAGTGGAAAGATAATGTGGAAATAATTACCACCATTTTGTATCAAGGAGCAGTCGCTAAAGGCAAAGGCCTCAACATAACTTTAAACTGGATCCCATCCCATATTGGAATCCCATTAAATGAAAAAGCTGATGAAATTGCTAAATTGGCAACTCTGTCATCCAGTGATACATAAAACAATTCAACCCAGCCTAGAGAACATAAAAAACATCATCACCAAAAAACTCTCACATCTCAACAAAGCCTACCTACACCAGAGAATAGCTGAAGGTTCGCCATCTGCAACATGGTATCTTCAGGCAACCAAATTAGAAAGGTTAAATATCCCAAAAGGAATCCACAGGGAAATAGCAGTTAGGCTATATAGACTACGTCTAGGTTACAGATGCAACTGGGAGATTGGTGAACCCCGACAGAGAGAGTGCATCTTCTGCCAAACTGTCACAGAAAAGCCATTACTTCACTATCTTCTGGAATGTGAAGCAACCAATGACCTTAGAAGAGCTTTAAGAGTTCCTGAATCATGCAGTGGCCACCCTGAAGCCATCAACACAGCCACTCTCCTGGTCAACAAAGGTGTCCAGCAGCTGGACACCCTCATAAAGACTGTGAAGCAGTATCCTCCCCCACGATAACAGCTTGATGGTTAAATGCAACCTCAGAACACTGGGGAAAAAAAAAAGAAAAAAGAGAAAAAAAAAAAATTAATAATTACGGGAGACATCTCCCGTCACGCAGGGTGCAGTTGCACCTCCACAAATCTCCAGTATCAGCTTTTGATACTGGTAATGGCTCAAAAGGGCCACCACTTACGGGCTATTCATGCCCGTGCCACCTTTTGGGTGGCTTAATCTTTATCAATCAATCAATCCTTCTCCTTAGTCAGTCTGGTGTTGACAAAGGCTTTAACAAAGCCGAAACGTTCACCTCATTTCATATTTCTCTGTGGTTTTTCCATATATATATATATATATATATATATATATATATATATATATATATATATATATATATATATATATATATATATATATATATATATATATATATATATATATTGCCTAGCTAAACGAACTAGAGGGTTCAGTTCCTGAACCGATTATGTTCCTCTGTAACCCTTTCCACCACCACCCACGGGATGGGTATGGGGTGCATAATAAAGAATCAAATCGTTTCAATAAATATACCTATGAAACAGGAAAAGGATGTTTCAATGGTATAAGAACTGAAAATGATACTTCACCGTAAAATTCCTTCATCAGTGTCAGTAGCAGGTCAATATATTAAATTTAAATACAGTGGACAACTCAAAACTTGTTTTAAGTGTGGGCGTACTGGTCACTTGGCTGCTGCCTGCCAGGTGGAGGCAACAGTCAGGTGTGGGCGTACTGGTCACCTGGCTGCTGCCTGCCAGGTGGAGGCAACAGTCAGGTGTGGGCGTACTGGCCACCTGGCTGCTGCCTGCCAGGTGGAGGCAATGTCGGAAAATCCGACACCATTTAATAATATACAGACAGATAATAAGTGCTGCTGTATTACCAACAAGTTACCCATAGAAAACGTAACTTGTAGTGGAATTACCATCTAAAGAAAATGGGATATCATCACCACATACTATTATAATTCACCAGCTATTCTGCTGGGAATTATTCTTAAATACATTAGTCTTTGGACTTTACCATCATAAAAACATCTTATATAAATTAACTTAATTATCAATATTAAAGTAGAGTAAATGTGACCCTTCTATCACGTTCTGAAATCTGGACAATGTAAGCCAGGCGTCAGAGTGGAGGAAGGAGGGCAGCCATTGTTGTTTTTACTAGACCAGAGGCTCACACGGGAGCAAATTCGGCTCCTGTTAAATTTACTTGGACGTAGTGTTATGGAACCCAAAGGTGTACCATTGTCAACACGCTGTCTACAAATTCAAGTTAAGTGTCTATCCGAAACCCGTTTATCATTCATTTATGGCCATTAATGTCAGGATATAGGGTTAGCCGGTTAGAACGCGAAATCGCCTCATACTAAAGGTAATTAAGCCAGGTCTTTAATGTTCCATGTACTGTATAGTGTTTTCTCTGATATAGCTTGTCATATATAGGATTCTGGCTTCACAGCTAGCGCACTTTTGACAGGTCAAGACGAGGATGCAAGATTATGTGCACCAGTTACTGGGTGATAGAAGCTACCTCAAAGAGGATAATTTGGTGTCTACACTCTAGTTATACCTGGTGGACTAACCTGCTGTACTATAAGAGAAGGAACCTCATCAATGTATGTAGCTATTACTGTAATTTGATTGGCTGCATATGTGTAATATAAACCCCCCCTAATGTGTAGAGGATCGATTTGTGAGATTATGAGATTATTGCAGAAATACAGTCCACTTAACATTATACAAATTGCTATCGAAGTATATAAATTAACGTAAATATAAATCTCACAGGTCGGTTCCCACATTATTTGGTCATCTTCGAACCGGATGACGGATTATTTGATCCTTTGAACCCACATTTGGTCATCTTAGTACCGGATGAACCAGTTAACCAAACCAGTGGATTCATTAAATATACTAGTGCAGTGTTATTTAAACAAAGCCAGTCAAGACAGCGGCGTTGCCTCGTGGGAGCTCAGGAGCCTCCCTCAGCCCAGTTCAGCTTCGTCAGCGGTTTCATGCACACCCACAGATATTTGGTGGCGTGTTATTTCGTGAAATGACAGCACTAATATTGAAGCCAGCCAAATTAGTGACTGTGTCTTCGCGAGATTGTTCACGGATTTCGTGGTGTTACATTTCGCGAGAGATTATCTACGAATTTTGTGGACTTTATTTCGCGAGGTCACTAATAATATTTAATACTTCTAGATAATATTAGAAGTTTCATAGAGGCTAATTAAGAGGCTATTATCAATAATTGTGTATATTATTTCTCCAAAATAGAGAATTATTTAATATATATTGCACTAGTGATCACAGTATAATATTTACTAATTGCCAACCCACAACAGGGTAGGATATTAACCATTGACTAGTTGAACTATTATCGTTCATCCTAGTCCCATTATTACTATAGTCAGTTGTACTATATTGAACAACCTAACACCATTAATGAATGGTCCAGACCCTATTTTGGGTGTAATTTTTAACAACTCGAGTTGAGTTGTGTATATAATAATTTACTTATGATCATTACACCTTTGAGTGATTAATTAGTGTCTCTACCATCCTAGGGTGATATTGAAGAGCTAACCTAAAGGTACTTCCAGTGACACTGGTTTATCACTCAAATCATTAGTGTGTATGATTGTACATATATATAATGTGTATTAATTTTAAGTGCTAACCTCTAGTAGAGGTAGGATTATTGCCTAGTGAGTGCGGAATTTAACCCTAGGCTACCATTAGAGCTTGCTCAGTATTATGAGCAGCCCAAGTACAAGTCCCACAAGGCTTCACCAACGAGCCAGTATGGATAAAGCAGGGAGAAAGAA
This sequence comes from Procambarus clarkii, assembly GCF_040958095.1. NCBI lineage: Eukaryota > Metazoa > Arthropoda > Malacostraca > Decapoda > Cambaridae > Procambarus > Procambarus clarkii. The sequence continues at coordinate 25,319,972 of NC_091181.1, forward strand.
AAGAACCCTTGCAGGTCTTAAAGGCCACTTAACAAGACAGATCAAGAAATGTGAAGATTTGTCACAACAATCTCAAGTTGATTATGCTGACCTGGAAAGCTATTATCAAGCAGCTGCAGGTAAATTTGAGCAAATCAAATGCCAAATAGCAACATATGTGGCTGAACTTGCCAACACCAATTTATCAGAAACAGAAATAGACGACATTATGGTTGATCTTGCGAATTATGAAGATCACACTCAGGCCACGTTACAGCCTTATGTCAAATTAATTGCCCAGAACAAGGCAACAGCAACAACAACAACAGTTGCATCTAATACGAGTCAAGCGGAAGCTCGACTCCCTCCAATTAATTTACCCACTTTCTCAGGGAAAGATGAGGAAGATTGGGATGAATTTTGGAACAAATTCGTTGACCTTGTAGACTCAAAACAATCTTTACCAAAGAGTAGTAAATTCTCTTATTTGCAAGGCCAATTATCAGGTGAGGCTAAAACAGTAGTATCCCATCTGAGATTAACTAATGACGGCTATGATCTGGCAGTAAAACTCCTCAAGGATAATTATGCTGATCCAGAAGTAAGAACATCACATTTAGTTCATGAGCTGTTGCATTTACCCCCACCGGAGGCTTCAGCTGATTCACTCCAAGTCTTCAAGCTGGAGGTAGAATCATTGATCAATGCCCTCAGCCTGACAGCAGATACAAACGGGGCTGAGTGGGTCTTGAAAATAATTGTCCAGGAGAAAATACCTAGGGACATATTGAGACAAATGAGTGCTCATTACAATAAAAGTATCTTATCCATGAATGAAATATCTGAAGGTTTAAAGTCAGTAGTTCATCAATTACGAACACATGACAAATTAAAACCACCAAGTAAACCCTCAGAAACCAATAATAGTAAACCACAGAGTACCAAAGGTACTCCAAATCAATCTAGACAATATAATTCAACACCAAAGAGGAACAGTGGCAGTGTGGGCGTATATGCAGTGGGACCCTCCAAGCCTATAGTTACTGTGTCATCCAAGAACGTGACACCAAAGGGTACTGGAAGCTATGGAACATGTTTGTTCTGCAATGAGAAACATTCAATGTACCACTGCTCTAATTTTCCTGATAGTGACGCCCGTGTTGAGCGACTCAAAGATTTGCAACATTGCACGAGGTGCCTCAGGAAACATAACATCAACGACTGTGATACCCAATTACACACCTGTAATAGGTGTAACAAAGGTCAGCACCATGCAGCATTGTGCAGAGACACCAAAACAACGTCTCCAAACCCCAAGGTGGAAGATAGCATTCCCACCACAGTACAGTACTGCAAGGTGCAACCAACAAAGAGTGTCCAATCGGCAAAGTCTAAAGGTAATACGACTTTGCCTACTGCCCAAATTACCATCCTGAATAAGAGGGCCAAGGTCTATACCCGTGGGTTGTTTGACCAAGGATCCCAGAGAACATATATCACTAAAAAGTTGGCAGATGAATTACAATTAAGGCCTGTAGCCCAGATGTCATTCAACATCTCAGGGTTTGTAACAGATGCAGGACCTCAAGTCTACCAGGTGGTACAACCATCAGTACGCTTAGGCAGGTACGTCTGTCGAGTACAAGCCATTGTGGTGGACAAAATACCAGTAGACCTACAAGTACAAGGTCTGAGAGCAACAGCCAAATTCCTGAGAAATAGAGGAATAAAATTGGCAGATAATATTAAGTCTGATCACCTCACCGACTTCGGTCTCCTTGTAGGGACAGACTATTGCCATCGATTCATCGGTAGCCCTACTAAATATCAGGGTATAACCATGTTAAACTCTGCAGGAGGTAAATTACTCTCAGGCCCAGTATCAAGCCTGAGGAGACCTATGCCTGCAGATAAACAATACCAGTAGAAATCTAAATTTGTCAGCTGATTATATTTCTCCAGTAGCATTATACTAAGGAGATGACAGCTGACTATAGTAACAGAGGTTGATGTTAGTATCATCATTTGAAGCTGAAGATGAGTTCATGAGGCCTCAGTGGCAAATCAGTGAACAGTAGCCTAAAACAGCTACAAGTCACTGCGACCAATGTCACTGAACCCACTGCAGTCTCAGAACCATACTTTACTTTAATGATGAGCTATTCAATCTTCTGAATCAATTAACTAAATTAAACCCCAATAAATCTGATGACTGATTTGATACATTTATTATTTAATCAAGATGTATTCCATGGGCCTCAGTGTTTATATATCAGTGACCAGTTACCTGAAGAAACTTCAAGTTATATCTAAAGTCACTGATCTCACTGCAGTCCCTGAATCATACTTGACTGAAGTACTTGATCACATCCAGTCTTCTGGGTTAAATAATATGTAATAAGGCTTGAATATTAGCCTTTCAAGAGTTGACAGGGAAATGAAATCGCATTAGACTTCTAACCCTTGCAACTCTAGTACGGGACATCCGTCCTGTACGAACAGACGCACAAATGTGTGATTACTAACTACTAACATCAAATTAATCTAATAATTCGAAGGAGGAGTATCGGTGTTCGTCTGTTCTAATTAGGACTTCGACCCGTGAGCAGCCCCTGGGGAATTATGTCGGAAAATCCGACACCATTTAATAATATACAGACAGATAATAAGTGCTGCTGTATTACCAACAAGTTACCCATAGAAAACGTAACTTGTAGTGGAATTACCATCTAAAGAAAATGGGATATCATCACCACATACTATTATAATTCACCAGCTATTCTGCTGGGAATTATTCTTAAATACATTAGTCTTTGGACTTTACCATCATAAAAACATCTTATATAAATTAACTTAATTATCAATATTAAAGTAGAGTAAATGTGACCCTTCTATCACGTTCTGAAATCTGGACAATGTAAGCCAGGCGTCAGAGTGGAGGAAGGAGGGCAGCCATTGTTGTTTTTACTAGACCAGAGGCTCACACGGGAGCAAATTCGGCTCCTGTTAAATTTACTTGGACGTAGTGTTATGGAACCCAAAGGTGTACCATTGTCAACACGCTGTCTACAAATTCAAGTTAAGTGTCTATCCGAAACCCGTTTATCATTCATTTATGGCCATTAATGTCAGGATATAGGGTTAGCCGGTTAGAACGCGAAATCGCCTCATACTAAAGGTAATTAAGCCAGGTCTTTAATGTTCCATGTACTGTATAGTGTTTTCTCTGATATAGCTTGTCATATATAGGATTCTGGCTTCACAGCTAGCGCACTTTTGACAGGTCAAGACGAGGATGCAAGATTATGTGCACCAGTTACTGGGTGATAGAAGCTACCTCAAAGAGGATAATTTGGTGTCTACACTCTAGTTATACCTGGTGGACTAACCTGCTGTACTATAAGAGAAGGAACCTCATCAATGTATGTAGCTATTACTGTAATTTGATTGGCTGCATATGTGTAATATAAACCCCCCCTAATGTGTAGAGGATCGATTTGTGAGATTATGAGATTATTGCAGAAATACAGTCCACTTAACATTATACAAATTGCTATCGAAGTATATAAATTAACGTAAATATAAATCTCACAGGTCGGTTCCCACAGGCAACAGTCAGGTGTGGGCGTACTGGCCACCTGGCTGCTGCCTGCCAGGTGGAGGCAACAGTCAAGTGTGGGCGTACTGGTCACCTGGCTGCTGCCTGCCAGGTGGAGGCAACAGTCAGGTGTGGGCGTACTGGCCACCTGGCTGCTGCCTGCCAGCCTGCCAGGTGGAGGCAACAGTCAGGTGTGGGCGTACTGGCCACCTGGCTGCTGCCTGCCAGGTGGAGGCAACAGTCAGGTGTGGGCGTACTGGTCACCTGGCTGCTGCCTGCCAGGTGGAGGCAACAGTCAGGTGTGGGCGTACTGGTCACCTGGCTGCTGCCTGCCAGGTGGAGGCAACAGTCAGGTGTGGGCGTACTGGCCACCTGGCTGCTGCCTGCCAGGTGGAGGCAACAGTCAGGTGTGGGCGTACTGGCCACCTGGCTGCTGCCTGCCAGGTGGAGGCAACAGTCAGGTGTGGGCGTACTGGTCACCTGGCTGCTGCCTGCCAGGTGGAGGCAACAGTCAGGTGTGGGCGTACTGGCCACCTGGCTGCTGCCTGCCAGGTGGAGGCAACAGTCAGGTGTGGGCGTATTGGTCACCTGGCTGCTGCCTGCCAGGTGGAGGCAACAGTCAGGTGTGGGATTACTGGTCACCTGGCTGCTGCCTGCCAGGTGGAGGCAACAGTCAGGTGTGGGCGTACTGCTCACCTGGCTGCTGCCTGCCAGGAGGAGGCAACAGTCAGGTGTGGGCGTACTGCTCACCTGGCTGCTGCCTGCCAGGAGGAGGCAACAGTCAGGTGTGGGCGTACTGCTCACCTGGCTGCTGCCTGCCAGCTGGAGGCAACAGAACGTATCAACATTTTTCATGAACATGACTTTCCGCCATTACTGGAGGACAGTGTACCAGAACATGAACCCACTGTTGTAAGTGCTGCAGTTCCAGATGGGGTGGACGACGTAACCCAAAACTCTTCGTGGAACGTCTCTGGAAGTGTCTCTCAGTGCGAGTGAGGACGGTGCAGGCGACTTGGGTCAGTACGATAAAGGTAAAGCAGCCAAGGACGTTGCAAGCGAAAATGCTCAGGACGCTGTAACTGCTGTCATCCAACCAAGGTGAGGGTGAGGTAAGTCAGGACAATGTACAAATCCACAAGGGCCGTGACGAGGATTCGAACTTGCGTCCGAGAGCATCCCAGACGCTGTCTTAATCGACTGAGCTACGACATGGTAAAAGGAGTTGAAACCGAAGTTCTGTTGAATTTACTGGATCCTGCAGCCTCTCCGAGGCACAAACCAGGGTTTTACACAACTCCCCATGCACTCGAGCTATGTCAATAGGCCGTTCTCCCTCTTCGCCCTTACTTCATTACACACAGAAATCACAATTGCATGATGCATCAAATGAACAAAGTAAGTAGATCCAGTAAGTTCAGTAGAACTTCGGTTTCAACTCCTTTTACCATGTCGTAGCTCAGTCGATTAAGGCAGCGTCTGGGATGCTCTCGGACGCAGGTTCGAATCCTCGTCACGGCCCTTGTGGATTTGTTCATTTGATGCATCACGCAATTGTGATATCTGTGTGTCAGGGCAATGTACTTGTGGACGCCCATAACAGTCACTGCAGCTGCCCAAAGCTGCAGTGCTGAAGATGGTGCTGAGCCTGGTGAGGTGACGATAGAACAAGTAATTGGCTGTCAACTGGATGTAGAGGATGATAGTGACGAAGAAACATATCCTGCATTGCTCAGAGACAAATTATTTAGTGCTGTTAACACCCTATTGACTGGTGCCGACATACCAACTCACTCCTTTTATGATAAATGGCTGAGCAACAATGCTTACAATCTCATTAAACTTAACATTCCTTTTAAGTGCAATATACCTGTCTGATATTCCTGTTTATCTGTACCCCACCATTCAAGTGCCATACACACCTGTCATCAAGAAAGATAATGAGAATCTTGCTTTTCTCAAAGCTGTCACACTCGAAACAATAGCCTCCTCGATCGAGAATCTCACGAGCACTGTGTCTACACCGACGGCTTAGTCCAATCCTCTACTGGACGGACTGCAGCAGCATGTAGGTTTTATAGAAATAATATTTGCACAAAGACTGTCAGTGTCAGGTTAAACAACTGGCTGATCTCCACACAAGCAGAACTAGCAGCATTACACCTAGCTACCAGTACATTAAAAAACATTGGAGGAGGAATAATATTTTGTGATTCAAAGTCTGGTCTTCAAGCAATCGAAAACTTCTCCTGGAAGATCGACAGCAAGAACCTCATACTACCAATTATAAATGACCTAATTGCTGCACAGAGTAAAGGGTCTCGAATCTCCTTTGTGTGGATACCTTCACACATAAATATAACCCATCATAATGAGACAGACATTACAGCCAAATTAGCGTGCAACAAAGATAAAGTTGAATTAGATCTAGGGATCCCCATTTCTACTATCAAAACTATATTGGTCCAAACACTCAGGTCTCACACCCTGGCCCATTATGTTCTTGATTGTCCGTTGATTAATGTATATAGAAACACTGAGATAAGGACTGTGCCTGAACAAATAGCCTGGATGTGCCACAACGGAAAGGTTGATGATATTCTTGAGAGATATAAGAATTTTGCACCAAGATTGTAATATTTTGTTGAATTATCTGCATGTCTCTTGCAAATTGTCTATACAGTATACCTAGGTCATAAAAGTATTTGTGTGTACGTCTGATAACATACTCCTTGTGAAGGAGGAAATGTATATGTTTACCTCTCAGAATGTTTGGCAATATGTTTATTTGTGATGTGTGTCTATGTATATATTAACACGTTGTACTGAATGGGGTGAGAATAGCTTGAGCTACCTCATCCCTTTGTGTGTATTTTACCTCAATAAACTTATTTCAATTTCAATTTCAATTTCAACACTCAGGTCTGATAGGAAAGAAATTACTGACGCCCAACGACCTGAAAGCACCAGTATAAAAAGCTATGATTTGTTCAGATCTGAAACCTATATCTATGGGCAGCACAAAACGTCCACTAGATTGTGCGACACAGTGGTTGCCAGGATCACGTTGGGTTACCGTTACCTGTGGCAGGTGGCTACAGGTGACGGATCTCCCAATCCTGAGCACTCCAGGTGCAAACTCTGTGAGCAGGAACTTCGGAATGATCTCCCCACACTACATCACCGAATGCCCAGTTATTAGACCTTTCAGACCAGATGGCATGAGGTACCTGGAGCTTTGCAATTACTTTATTCACTCTCGTATTCTTGAAGATATCCTCACAGTGTACCCAAAATTTGCCAGTGCAGGCTACTAAACATATGGCCCTGTATGACTAACCATCCTGCGAGATGGGGACTTTTATTATCACTTCTGCCTTATTCACTCTTGTGCTCATGATATCCCCATAACGAACCCAGAGTCTGTCAGTGCAGACTACTTATCACATGCCTCTGTATGACTAACCATCCTGTGTGATGGGAATTTTTTTAGCATCACGTAACTAGCTTTTGACACACTATACTCCCCTTCATATAGTCTAGGGTAGCTGCACACATGCAGATGTACCTAATGTATTAATAAAAAAAAAGTGACGAAGAAATGTCTGTGCAGAGGGCAACTCCACCCTCTTCTGTAAGGTCTGGTAGAAAGGATAAGTGTCGTGAAAGCTGGTTATGTAACCAGTCATGTAAGTAAAGTAAATTATATTCAGGAAAGTACATACATAGTTGATTTACAAACATAATGTTGAATTTATAGATAGAGCTAGTACATACAATACCTAAAGCCACTAGTACGCATAGCGTTTCGGGCAAATTAACACGGTGTATTGAACTGAAACGTATGAAGGACTGCCGCTAAATTAAAAGTTTGAACAAATTTACCAGGTGGTTGCCGTTGAAGTTCACCGTGGCCAAGGTCACGAAGTTACCAAAAAGTAGCGAGGGCACAGTACAACCGGTGAGTGGTGATCTTGTTAAAAATTGCAACTTTTTTTTTTTTTTTTTTGGCAGGGATATTCCTGCGCGGGCCCTCAGCCTCTGGCTGGCCCACTAAGTGTTGCTTGTTTTACTTGGGCGGAGTATGAGTATTTATGACTCGTATGGTCGCTTCAGTAAGATTTTGTCCCATGTGTTTTACAACTTTTTCTGCTCTGTTGAATCTAAGTTTAAATCTTAATGGGTTTGTAACTGCACTGTGTTAGATAATGTTCCAGTGGTCTGTTGTGGTTGTACCTGTGCACTGTGTTAATGTTCCAGTGGTCTGTTATGGTTGTAACTGTGCACTGTGTTAGATAATGTTCCAGTGGTCTGTTATGGTTGTAACTGTGCACTGTGTTAGATAATGTTCTAGTGGTCTGTTGTGGTTGTAACTGTGCACTGTGTTAGATAATGTTCCAGTGGTCTGTCGGGCATTTCTCCACAGTGCTGACATTTCCTCTCATCTTCCGGAACATATAAGCCTATTTCCCATGCACATGGGTATCCAAGCCTGATGCGATGTAAGTGTACTTATGTTGTTCTACTGCTCCCTTTCATCAAACTAAGTGGTTCGTAGTTGGTTGAATTCTTGTACCAACCCGCAGATCCTGATGTTGCAACTGCTGTGTTGTGGTCACTCTGCATCTTTTGCGTTGCTCTGTTTCTAATTACTTTATTAATCTGTGATAGACTCTGTGGTATGTAAATGTCTACATTTCTTCTCTTAGTGTCAAGGTTTGCAAAATGCGTGGTGAGATATTGTGATACAGAATCGAGTCGTGAAGAGAAAATTTTAAACTTAGATTTCGAAAAGGGAGAGATGACACATAGTGTCGAGTGAGATAATGATTGATAAGGAGTAATTTTTTCTCTCAAAATTACATTTGGGAAGCCTATTAATTTTAATTGTGCTACTTTAAACATTAATGGGCTTAATTGTAGAATCAAACAGTTGCAACTAATATCTTTGTTTAAATATAAATTGGATGTGCTTTTAGTGTAAGAACACAATATACAAGATTTAAAGAAACTTGATGTGCTGCTTGATTACTTTGAAATCTTAATAACTCCTATGAACCTGTTGAAAAGTGGTACGTTGACATTGATTGCCAAACAAGCCCACATAAAGGTTCTTAATACCGAAATGGGTGATAATGGTAATGTTTTAGATGCAAAGATTTCCTTTACGTTTGACACCATAATTCCTCTGCTTAATGTGAATGCTTCCTCTGGCATCCGCAAGAAGAAAGCGAGGGATGAATTGTTCTCTAAAGAATTATTATATTTTTTCAGAAATGATACACATAATATTGTCTTTAGTGGCGACTTTAATTGTCACTTACATGAGAGATTGTAGCACTCAGTCGAACACATGTGTATCTCCTGCTTTAATTACACTTTTGAAAAGTATTTGTCTCAAGGATGCGAATAGCATTAACGGGGGTGTCTCTGAATACACATATGTTCGCCAGAGTTTTGGTTCTAGGCTTGATAGAATATATATGCACACATTACATGATAAAATTAGCTCTTGCAGTAATGTTCCGGTCAGCTGTTCAGATCATTGATTGGCTTTGGTGAAGGCTTGTTATTAACGATCAGGTTAAAGTGGGGACAGGGTCATGGAAGCTCATTTGCAGTCTGTTGCAGAAAAAAGATGTAATTGATAAATTTCAAGTATTGCAGGAACACCTGGTTTGGCAAAAAACAAAAGTTCCAATGTCTATTGGAGTGGTGGGACATGTGTAAAACATTTTCGTGAAATGAAAGGCTAAAAAATATGGCCTTTTAAGGAATTACTATTTTAAAGGACAGAATTAACATAATGCGAGATGAAATATCTGAAGGAGTCGATGTTCGCCTCCAGATTAATGATAGGATGTATGGTGAAAAACTCTCTCCACATTTGTTAAGTCAAGAATAACAAGAGTATATAGCGCTTGTAACTAGTACCAAAGCACGTGATGATACGGATATGACAAATACGGACGGGATTGTATGTTAAGTTCGAGGTGAATTAGAGAAATTGTTAAACAAAATGGAGATAGACCAAGGTATGCGGGAGAATTTCCTTGGAAAATTTACACGGTTTTTAACCCAGGACTGTGCGCGACTGTTCACTTAAACTAGATGATATGGAAAACTGGCTTACTGAGAATTATATAAAATATATATAAATGTAGTATTCCTTTGCAAATTTATATAAATATGGTCTTTATATTGTATTATTTAATAAAGAAAAATAAAAAAGTTATGTATAGGGTGCGCTAGGAGGGTAGAAATAGCCTAAACTACTCTATCCCTTTGGGATGTATTTTATTGTCTCAATAAACGTATTTGAACTTGAATGGGGTGCACTACCGGTCTACCGCCTCCAGGATGCGTATGGGGCGCATAGTAAAAGAACTGAACCAATAATTGTGTTGTTGCCCACGTACTAAAAATACAAATAATCGCTAACAGAACCGAAATACCTAACCTAACCTATGCCTATATATGCACAATATGCTAATATGATATAATATTAATTTACATTTGAGGAAGTTCCCGTTTTGAATGAACAACATGTACAAATATATGAATGCGTCTGTGGGGGTCGACTGCTGGATGTAATGGACTTGCAACCCGTCCTCGACTCAAGTCCATTACATCCAGCGGTCGACCCCACAGACGCTTTCATAAACTTTTACATGCTGTTCATTCAAAACAGGAATGTTCTTAAATATAAATTAATATTATAATATATTAGCATATTGTACATATATAGGCATAGGTTAGGTTAGATTAGGTGTTTAGGTTCTGTTGGCGATTATTTGTATTTGTGGTGTGCGGGTGAAGCATTTACAGTGTTGTGGTTCGAACAAAATTCGTCAGTGAAGCACTTGTTCCGGAAGTGTTCGAACGAAATCGGTTGGGAGTCGTGTGTAAACCGTTTTTCATTCATAAACAGGGGGTTTGGCGGGTGCATGGAATCCCTTTTGGGTCTTTGTTTGGAGGACGGGCTTTTTCGACCGCTGGATGTAATGGACTTGAGTCGAGGACGGGTTGGCAACTGGAGAGGACGGGCTGTGATGAAGCACCACGAGGCTTCGAGCAGGTTCATAAACGGGTCGTGGGGCAACCCATCCTCGACTCAAGTCCATTACATTCAGCGGTCAACCCCACAGACGCATTCATAAATTTTAACATGCTGTTCATTCAAAACGGGAATTTTCTCAAGTATAAATTAATATTATAATATATTAGCATATTGTGTATAAATAGGCATAGGTTAGGTTAGGTTAGGTATTTAGGTTCGGTTGGCGATTATTTGCATTTGTAGTACGTGGGTGAAGCATTTATGGCGATGTGGTTCGAACAAAACTCGTCAGTGAAGCACTTGTTCCGGAAGTGTTCGAACGAAATCAGTTGTGAGTCGTGTGTAAACCGCTTTTCATTCATAAACAGGGGGTTTGGCGGGTGGATGGAATCACTTTTGGATCTTTGTTTGGAGGACGGGCTGCGTGGGGAAGCTGGAGAGGCTTCTGAACCCTCTACTTTCGCGGGTCACCTCATAAGGTCGTCAGCTATGCTTAGTGAGGGACGTGCGTGCACTGGGGTGTATGTACACCAAGAAGTGTACACCATTTATAGGTGTTTATACAGTGAGTTTCCTTTAGTCCTGTGTTCAGGGCTAACTTGCCTTGTACTTGGTTGTGTACAAGTACAGAAGTAAACTTGTGTACTTGCTTGTTTATCGGTAAACAGTTGTGGTGGCCTTAATAACCCCTCCAGAGGTTGATAGGCCTTAACCCCAACACCAACTTAGTGAAGGGTGTGTTGTGATAAGTGACGAAAACATCTAAACATCAGTGTTACTGAAGAAAAAATAAACATGCGTTTGGGTAAAGTGAGTTATAGAGAGACAATGTTGACTAACAATGACGTGTTATCAGTGGACAATTCTTGTGTGATAGTGGCTCCGGAACTTTAATTCCTCGTTTCTTGTCTGCCTTGATGCTAAAAGTGCACATTGTGGTTATGACTGGACAAGTCTTGCTTTATAAGAATATTTTAATTACTTTGTTCTTGTCTAACAAGACCCTAAAGGTCACATCTGTGGTGTAAGTGAAAAGTTAAGCTAGACATCAAAACAGAAAATGTCATTACCGTGCGTGATTTTGTTGACCTGCAAGTGTTCAGTGTTTTGTAATAAATACCAGACGACAACAAGCTGTTTCTGTTGTGGCAAAGTTATTTACTTGTCGGCAGCTCCAACACTTCGTCCAGTGTTTCTTGTCTAGTGTTGAGTGTTTAAAACATTTTGAAATATACGTGAATGTTGCATAATATATCCTAATTGAAAATTACAAGTTTGTGTATGGGAGCGTGTGGCAGGCAGTGTTGAGTGGACCAACACCTGCCTGGCCTCACTGGACGATCTACCCCAGCGCCCTCGTCCTTCAAGTAAAGGTAGGAAACACCTCGATCTTCAAGTATCGCCTTCACCTGAGCTGCTTATGTATATATAGATAACAATGTGGTCATTCATAACGGTATTGTATTATATTTGTGTGAGGATTTAATGTTACGAAGACTTCACTAATTCTTGTGAATAATTGACATTGTCTTTACAGGTAAGTAAAAACCGACAGCTCGTCGATGGACAAAGTTCTTCTAATTTTAAGGTACGTTCCAATTTCCTTGCTTCCAAAGAATGTTTTCGTATAAATTATAAGACAATATTCACAAAAAGCCATTTTGGGGAAGCGTCAAATCCCTAAACTGATCACGGGCACTCGGGCCCCCAACCTGGGCCTTGGAGGCACTCGGGACCCCTGACCTGGGCCTTGGAGGCACTCGGGACCCCTGACCTGGGCCTTGGAGGCACTCGGGACCCCTGACCTGGGCCTTGGAGGCACTCGGGACCCCTGACCTGGGCCTTGGAGGCACTCGGGACCCCTGACCTGGGCCTTGGAGGCACTCGGGACCCCTGACCTGGGCCTTGGAGGCACTCGGGACCCCTGACCTGGGCCTTGGAGGCACTCGGGACCCCTGACCTGGGCCTTGGAGGCACTCGGGACCCCTGACCTGGGCCTTGGAGGCACTCGGGACCCCTGACCTGGGCCTTGGAGGCACTCGGGACCCCTGACCTGGGCCTTGGAGGCACTCGGGACCCCTGACCTGGGCCTTGGAGGCACTCGGGACCCCTGACCTGGGCCTTGGAGGCACTCGGGACCCCTGACCTGGGCCTTGGAGGCACTCGGGACCCCTGACCTGGGCCTTGGAGGCACTCGGGACCCCTGACCTGGGCCCTGGAGGCACTCGGGACCCCTGACCTGGGCCCTGGAGGCACTCGGGACCCCTGACCTGGGCCCTGGAGGCACTCGGGACCCCTGACCTGGGCCCTGGAGGCACTCGGGACCCCTGACCTGGGCCTTGGAGGTCCAGATCAGAACAAATTTAATTATGGCTAATTAACCCTCCCCCCCTAATAGAAGGTAAAGGGGGGGTGGATTATACTTGCTGTTATACATAATTTTGTCTAAACATCGCATTTTTATGCAAATTTGATATTTCCGTATTTTTTTCGCTAATATCTCTGGTGCTCATTAGCATACCAACCGGTGAAATTGTGTTGTGGTGGTACATAGCTGGTGTGGGGATTAGTACTGGGTAAGAGCTTGGCGTGGGAGGATGGGTCTAGGGCAGTGCACCATCTATTTTGATGAGCCATCTTATCCCAAAATACCTGGCTGGTATTATGGTAACTTGGAAGGTAAGCCCATCCCATTATAAATTACGTTGCTTTTCACTCGTATTCGCACTCGGGCTAAAAAAGGAAATTTAAAATGGAATCAGCTCCCGAAAGTGACGTACGTCTGTCCTGTTTTTCTGTTTTGGGTCCTCTGGCTTAGGCTGTTAGGTTAGGAAACTTTCAATTAACGGTTTTCATGACGTTTTGAAACCTTAGGAGAACTTTCTGCCCTCCTAACCTACCAGAGGACTTGCTGTTAAAAAAAAAATAATTAAAATTATTTTTTTATTTTCAAATTGTGGACTTTCTTGGCCGTAGCGCATACGAGTGAGAAGCGCCATAATTTGTAAGAGGACGAAGTGGGGAAATTGCAGGGAAACATTATTACTCTACTGATACGAGATGCATAAACTGGCTGCTGTTGCCTCGCATTTCGAGGCGCCTCCCCCCTTTCTTATTTTAGTTGGCAGTAATATTTCAACCAAACTCATCATAGCTAATGAACAAATCCACAAGGACCGTGATGAGGGTTCGAACCTGCGTTCGGGATGAACCCAGACGTGTGCCTTAGTCGACTGCGCCACATGGTAAAAGAATTCTAAGGCGCGTCGGGGATCATCCCGGACGTAGGTTCGAACCCTCATCCTGTGGTTTTTCCCTTGTGGTTTTCTTCATTTGTTATATCATGCTATTGTGATTTGTGTGTATTCATCAAAGCTATTTACAGTGAACACAGCTATTATGGTTTGTAAGATAATCACGCCTTGTAGGTAAATTAATTTGCTGTTACAAGACGTTGCCCAAACGCTTTCAATTAATAAGAATTGCTTGCTTGCATCAGTTCATATGTCAATAAATGATACAACAGGTTTAATGATATCATTGGATAGCAAATAAATGCAGTGACATGTTAAATACTATTTAATATGCGAATGTACATAGAAATACATTCTAAATTAAAAAAAAAAAAAAAAAAATTCATTTTGTAATTGGAGAAATAATTGGGGTAAACTTTAACATGCTGGAGTACACATCCCCAGCAATAGGTATGGGAAATTAGGATCAAATCAGTGAATTAGAACCGCCTAACTATGGACGGAATGTTTCACTAATTTTTCCCAGGTAATGTTTTTCCAACTTCAACTTTTCAAATGTTTTTCAACTTCAGGAAATTGAGACTCTGCTCAATTTCCGAACGAGTCTCACCAATCCTTCATAATATGTGCAATGTTTCCAACTTTATAATATATATACATATAAATTAACAGATTTTATTCATAATTTTTCAATTGTGTAAATGTAATTCATGATTGCGAGAGGGGCAGGAAAATAGTTTTTTCAGTATGCATATATATATATATATATATATATATATATATATATATATATATATATATATATATATATATATATATATATATATATATATATATATATATAATATAATATAATATAATATAATCTGGGGGATAGGTTTTTACTCTATGCAGGAGACGATTTAGGGTCATTCTCTTGAATGTTTTGCAAATATAGCTAGTAAGGGAAAGTGGGCGGAAAGCATTCTTTTGATTTGTCCTGGGAATTGGAATGATTATACTGTTGGTCCAAGAAATAGGAAGTTCCTCAGTAACATAGATGATATACAGCTCAAGAAGGGCCTTTTAATAGCCTAAGAAATTTTTGGGGTCAAATTGATTGGAAAGTCTTGGGTATGGGGTGTGGGCCGGTCTTGGAGCGAGACATGAACCCAGCGATAGGTGACTTAAATGGGGATTTCGATGTGGATTCAATATATAACTTATTTAAGAATATTCTAAACAAAGCACAGGAACGTAGTATACCATACAAATTGAATAGATCGAATACTAATGACCCAAAGTGGATAACAAAGAATTTGAAGAACCTTATAGGTAAAAAGAGAGCTTGGTACAAAAGGATTAAAAATGGGGAGGTCACTTTAGAACAGGAATTCGTACAACTGGTTAGAAATGTTAAAAAAGAGATAAGGAAAGCAAAAAGAAACTATGAAGTTCGCATAGCAGGGCAAGCAAAGACAAATCCTAAAGGGTTTTTTCAGTTATATCGTACTAAGACTAGGGAAAGGATAGGTCCATTAAAAACTGAGACAGGTCAAATAACAGATAGTGATGAAGAGATGAGTAGTATTTTTAATAAATATTTTGTATCTGTATTTACTAAAGAGGAACTTAACAATATGCCTTCAGCCGAACAAGTCTATGTGGGTGGGGACGAGGACAGGTTGACGAGTTTAGCAGTTACCAGGGAGGATGTTCTTAAACAAATAGTAAAACTCAAACCAAACAAATCCCCAGGGCCGGATGAAGTGTTTGCCAGGGTGCTTAAAGAATGCAAAGAGGAGCTTTGTGACCCACTGTCAACCATATTTAATAAATCAATAGAGTCAGGCAGAGTGCCAGAGATTTGGAAAGTTGCTAATGTGATACCAGTTTTTAAGAAAGGAGATAGATCACTTGCGTCTAACTATCGACCAATTAGCCTAACGTCTATTGTGGGAAAGTTACTCGAATCTATAATAGCAAATAAAGTTCGTCTTCATCTTGAAAAACATAAATTAATAATTGAGTCGCAACATGGTTTTATAAATGGCCGTTCATGTTTAACAAATTTGTTATCTTTTTATTCTAGCATTGTTGAGGCAGTTGATAGTGGTAAGGATTGCGATGTTGTATACCTTGACTTTAGCAAAGCTTTTGATACAGTGCCACATGAAAGACTGATTAAAAAGATAGAGTCTCATGGTATTGGGGGTGCTATATTAAGCTGGATTAGGGCATGGCTATACCAAAGGAAACAGAGAGTTAGTATAAATGGAATCAAGTCAGAGTGGGAAAATGTTGTAAGTGGAGTGCCTCAAGGCTCTGTCCTGGGACCTCTGTTGTTTATAATATATATAAATGATTTAGATTCAGGTTTGAGTAGCAACATTTGCAAATTTGCCGATGATACGAAAATCGGTAGGGAAATTAATTCGGAGGAGGACTCACTATCACTTCAAGTTGATCTAGATAGGGTTTTGAAATGGTCAAAGGATTGGCAGATGCAGTTTAATGCTGATAAATGTAAAGTTCTGAGGTTAGGTAATGATGATAGTTACAAGATACGAGCTAGATGGTGTTGTGATTGCGAAGTCGGATTGCGAAAGGGATCTGGGAGTTATGATTAGTAAGAATTTAAAACAAAAGGATCACTGCATAAATGTTCGTAATAAGGCAAATCGGACACTTGGATTTATTAATCGCAGCGTTAGTAACAAGACACCTGGTGTGGTTCTCAAGCTATATCTTGCTCTAGTTAGGCCCCATTTAGATTATGCAGTTCAGTTTTGGTCGCCATATTATAGAATGGATATAAATTCACTTGAACGTGTCCAGCGTAGGATGACTAAGTTAATTCCCCAAATTAGAAATCTTTCATATGAAGAAAGATTAACAAAGCTTAAGTTGCATTCACTGGAAAGGCGAAGAGTTAGGGGTGACATGATAGAGGTTTACAAGTGGATGAATGGACAAAACCGGGTGGATATTAATAGGGTATTAAAAGTATCAACACAGGACAGAACACGAAACAATGGGTATAAATTGGATAAGTTTAGATTTAGGAAAGACTTGGGTAAATACTGGTTCAGTAACAGGGTTGTTGATTTGTGGAACCAATTGCCGCGTAACATTGTGGAGGTGGGGTCCCTCGATTGTTTCAAGCACGGGTTGGACAAGTATATGAGTGGGATTGGGTGGTTATAGAATAGGAGCTGCCTCGTATGGGCCAATAGGCCTTCTGCAGTTACCGTTGTTCTTATGTTCTTATGTAAGGGGATTTCTACTAAAGGAAGCAAAGCAAACGCACTATGTCGTGAGTGATGCCATCCTCACCGGGGGATGTGGCTTTACCTTTGTTTAGGGCCGAAAATAACTCGCTCAGTAAATTGCATGTTGTATTCATCTTCCTTGTGGAGCATGAAGTCAACGAGCCTTTCTCGATCTCCGTAACCAGTATTTAATCTGATTTGTGTGTGTGGGGGAAGATCATTGAAACTAGAGGTGGTTGCCCAAGCATCAACCAACTCGTTTGTTCTGTGTAGAGGGTGAGGATGTGACACTTGGCCGATCTTATCGCCTTTAATTTTTGTAATATCCTTCCATGCCTGACTGAGGGGGTTGTGCGAGTTGAATGTTAAAAAATTTCCCAGTTATCTTGCCTGAGCTCGGGCATGCGCGCTTTCGCTTTGGCTAGGCCTTTCTGAACGAGCTAGAGCATTGCTGGAGCACGTGTTTCCCTATATGCAAGTCCAACTCGTCTAGCGGTGCGTTTCAAAGTACGCAGATTGGGATCATTGTAAAAGGCATGGTGTTTATTACTTTTCATATCGTTCCAACTATTAGATGGTGCAGGGGCCGACCTAAAGGGTCAGCGAACATCTGAAATTGAAATTGAAATTGAAATAAGTTTATTGAGGTAAAATACACACAAAGGGATGAGGTAGCTCAAGCTATTCTCACCCCGTTCAGTACAACGTGTTAATATATACATAGACACACATCACAAATAAACACATTACCAAACATTTTGAGAGGTAAAAATATACATTTCCTCCCTCACAAGTAGTATGGTATCAGACGTACACACAAATACTTTTATGACCTAGGTATACTGTATAGACAATTTGCAAGACACCTGCAGATAATTCAACAAAATATTACAATCTTGGTGTAATCTGAATGCTTTTTAATCCCCTTGAACATGCCGGTGCAGGAATGCTGAGCGGCTAGCTGGTGACGTCATTGACCAAAAAACTATGATGCTACGACCGGCATAGGAACAAAAAACTATGTTGCTACGACCGGCATAGGAACAAAAAACTATGATGCTACGACCGGCATAGGAACAAAAAAATTCACAAAAACCCATGATGCTACGACCGGCTTTTTAATACCCTCGAACATGCCTGTGCAGGAATGCTGAGCGGCTAGCTGGTGACGTCATTGACCATTAGCAATGTCTGTGCAGGGTCACTGAGCCAACGAAATTTGGGGATGCCAGGGACCAGCTTTTTAATCCCTAGGAACAAAAAACTATGATGCTACGACCGGCATAGGAACAAAAAAATTCAGAAAAACCCATGAAGCTACGACCGGCTTTGGAAAAAAACAGGAAAAAACCCAGATGCTACGACCGACATAGGGAAAAAAACAGGAAAAACCCCTGAAGCTACGACCGGCTTTGGAAAAAATGAAAAAAGCAGGTCGTAGCTATCAAAAACCCCTGAAGCTACGACCGGCTGTGGAAAAAATGAAAATAGCCGGTCGTAGTCATCAATCCCACAATTAAGCAGATGAAAAACATCTGAATGTTCTGTACTAGATCGTCATTACATGTTTGCTTCCTCCAGTACAGACATTAATGACTATCTTTCAGGTAACTATCCACAGTCTCTGTACCTAAAGCCTATTAATTCCACTGACGTCAATGAGATAATCCTTTCCCTTAAAACCAAGTCTGGTGCCCTTGAGGAGATACCAACTTTAATTTACAAAAAAGCCTCCAGATCTTTAGCCCCTGCTATTGCTTTGCTCTTCAACAAGTCACTTGAACTCCAAACCTTCCCAGATATTCTAAAAAAAGCGAGAGTAACGCCTGTCCACAAATGTGGTAATCTCACAGATGTTAACAACTACAGACCTATATCTATCCTGCCAAACTTGTCAAAAATTTTTGAAAAACTAATCTATAAGCAGCTTTACTCATATCTAGCCAAACTCAATATACTTAGCCCTTGCCAATATGGCTTCAGACCCAAAAAAAGCACTAACGATGCACTTATTAGTATGCTTAACTCGATTCATACAGCTCTTGATAAAAATGAGTTCCCTGTTGGGTTGTTTGTGGACCTGCGTAAAGCTTTTGACACTGTCAACCACCAAAACCTTCTTCTTAAATTACATCATTATGGAGTCAGAGGACACTCCCTACAATACCTCAAATCCTACCTTACTGACAGGCTCCAATATGTTTCTGTGAATAATACAATTTCTCCCACCCTACCCATCAACATTGGTGTTCCCCAGGGCAGCATACTTGGCCCTCTCCTCTTTCTCATCTACATTAATGACCTTCCAAATGCCTCCCAACACCTCAAACCAATTCTATTTGCTGACGACACAACCTTCATTTACTCCAGTCCTGATCCCCTTGCTCTAAATGCCACAGTAAATACTGAGCTAAATAAAGTCCATCTGTGGCTAACTGCCAACAAACTCACCCTTAACATTGACAAAACCTTTTATATTCTGTTTGGCAATAAATCCTCTAATCAAATAAATCTCAAAATAAACAATACCCAAATTTGTAACAAATTAGATGGCAAATTCCTTGGCATTCTCATTGACCACAAGCTTAATTTCCAGGGACACATTCTAAACATATCAAAAAAAGTTTCAAAAACTGTGGGCATTCTTTCTAAGATCAGATATTATGTACCTCGCCCTGCCCTGGTGACTCTCTATTACTCCCTTATCTATCCATATCTCAACTATGGTATTTGTGCTTGGGGCTCTACTACCCAAAATCACTTACGTCCTCTAATTACTCAACACAAAGCTGCTATTAGGACAATATCCAATTCTGGCCCCAGACATCACTCGGTACCCCTACTTAAATCTCTGAATATGTTAGACATTAAGTCACTGCACATTCTCTCATGTGTATTATACATATATAAAACGCTAAACTATAATGCCAATCCTGATCTCAAAAGCTTCATAGAAGGTTGTATCAGAACCCATGAGCATCACACCAGAAATAAATACAGTTTTGATATTCCTAGAGTACGACTTAATCAAACTAGAAATGCTCTACAAATCAAGGGGCCCAGAATGTGGAATGACCTTCCCAACCATGTTAAAGACTGTACCTCTCTCAACCAGTTTAAGTTAAAAGCGAAGCTATACCTAATAAATTCCCTGTAACCTACCTTACCCTTCTTTTGTCAACCAATGTCTGTTTTTTTCTTTAAAGAGCGCTGTTTGTCGACATAATTGTATTTGTGCTGCTTTTTCATCTATGTTTTCATTTCTTGTTTTCATTCTACTCATTATGTTCAATTAGTATTAAGCTTGTCATTTAAGTTTATCATGCCCGAAACGCTTTGCGTAATAGAGGCTTTAGGCATTGTATGTACTAGCTATACCTATAAGTTAAACAATCCTTGTAAATATTTATTGTATGTATGTACCTTACCTAAATAAAATTGTATTGTATTGTATTGTATTGTTTGGACTGTGGAGGGATCATAAGTGCTGTACCACTCTGACACATGAGCAACAAAGTCTTCACGTCGAGCAGGAGGAACACATGGGCTGTTAGCGTTTAAAATTCCCACCGGAGTGAATGGTATTTCAGATACATTGAGTATAGTCAATCTAGGGTGATGATCTGACAACAAATCTGTTACAATAGATGATGTGTACCAGACTTGAGAGATGTTGAAACTAACACGGAGGTCTAGAATGCCTCTAGAAATATGCATGGGTTCAAAGTCACCCACAATCTGCACATTTTCGTGACTATTCAGTAGCGACAGCAGTTGATTCCCATTCCCGTTACTGAAGCGACAGCCACCAAATGTTCAGCATTGTAGTCAAGAATGGTTGTGAGCTCTGCTTGAGCGCAGGCTGGAAGAATAATATAATTTAATTTCCCTGCTGGAGCACATAGATTAAATACATTGAAGATAGAGTTACCCACGTAGTTCCTCACTTCATTATATTGTTGCCTCTCAGTTTGCTTTTCTGGGAGAAGGTAATGGGGAAAGGATTGTTTGATATATAGAATGCAAGAGTTACTGGGTCTGAGGTTGTAAGAAACAAATGCGGGCATTTTGGGGGATAATAATCTTGCGGGAACTCTGCACTCCTGGAGACATACAATCTCGATGTGTTTAGTGGTTAAATGAACAAATCCACAAGGGCCGTGACGAGGATTCGAACCTACGTCCAAGAGCATTCCAGACTCTGCCTTAATCTACTGAGCTATGACATGGTCTAAAGAAAATAGGTATGGGTAAATAGGTAAATACGAAAAATTTTAAAGAAAATAGGTAAATACGCCTGCATATGGTCTAAAGAGTTTAAACCAGAAGTTCTACTGAACTTGCTTGGATATACTGTATGTCGGTTGCTTAATTTAGAAACTGTACTTGTGGTCGATTTCGAACCCATGTTGATTTATTTATTTATTTATTTATGCATATACAAGAATGTACATTGGGAATGTGAGGATACATAATATGGTAATTACAGTCTTGTAAAGCCACTAGTACGCGCAGCGTTTCGGGCAGGTCCTTAATCTAAGAAAATTTCAAGGAGGTAAATACTTGCAAAATTTATAGACAAAAAAATAAGTTACGTAGAATGAAAAAAATAAATTTAGAGAAAATTGTAGGTACAGTATATTAAAGCACATAGGTAGCTAAGATTGATTGCAATGACAGCTTGAATGGTAGTTGACAAAAATTGGTAGGCACAATACAGCATATGGCTAGCACATAAAAGAAGACAGCAATGAACACAATGATAAGGTTGTTTGATACTACATAAAAATTAGGAGATTGGGTAACACTAGGTACAGAGCAAATTTAAAAAAAATTGATGTGACAACTTATACTGAATTTTGTAACTAGCTCATCAAGATTGTAACTTGCTTAGCTAAAGGAATTGTGGGGTTCAGTCCCTGAGCCCATTATGTGCCTCTGTAACCCTTTCAACTACCGCCCACAAGATGGGTATGGGGTGCATAATAAATAAACTAAATCCTGCAGCCTCTCCGAGACACAAACCAGGGTTTTACACAACTCCTCCATGCACTCGAGCTATGTCAATAAGCTGTTCTACCTCTTCACCCTTACTTCATTACACACAGATTTGATGCACAGATTCATTTGATATATCACGCTATTGTGATTTGTGTGTGTTTAGTGGTTACTTTATGATGTAAATCAGAGAACGTTTTTTAGATGGACACAATGTTCCTGTTAAGGATGAAAACTTAGTTATTTGTGTATTTAAGGTAAGCATTATATAGATTTCATATTATTAGTCCACTTAATATATATTATCTATTTCACTACAATATAAGTCCAGGAACATTTTTTAGCATATTACCAATGTCATTTGCCTCCAGTTGTCTAGTACACTTTATCTGTATTTTTTATCTATAGAGTCGTTTCCAATATAGCTTAGCACAGCTTTGGCAGTTAACTTGCATGGAACGGTTCCTCTACACAAGGATTCAAGATCACTAAAATTTTTACCCGATTGGCAAGAGAACACATGTTTGGAGGGTGCAGGGGTGGATTGGGAGGGTGGTAGTCATTGCTTACATGTCCCTTCATGCATGTGAGTAGCTCTGCAATATCGCTGGTGGATTACATTAGACTGGTATTTTTACATTCATGCAAAGCCACTAATATGCATAGCATTTCGGCCAGGTCCTCAGTCTAACATATCAGGTAAGATGGTACATTGTAGCTAGGTTTTATATCAACAAATAACTACATAATTAAGATAAAGCAT
This sequence comes from Procambarus clarkii, assembly GCF_040958095.1. NCBI lineage: Eukaryota > Metazoa > Arthropoda > Malacostraca > Decapoda > Cambaridae > Procambarus > Procambarus clarkii. The sequence goes on from NC_091181.1 coordinate 25,342,875, forward strand.
ATTGACCCATTGTGCAGCCTTGCACAATCTGTATATCTGTCTCTTTTTGGAGGGCAGAAGCCTGGAGAAATAAACCCTCTCACAGTACCATTACTTCATTACTTAGGTCTATCCAAAATAAAAATTCATTAAAAAAAAATCTGATCTTTATTAAAATTCTAAAATTCCAAATGTATTTCATAGATACATACAAATCTCTAGAATACAAATGAAATCTCATGTTTAATAAAAAATTCAATGTCACCAGAAGTGGTCCAATGTAATAACAGTAATTATATATAACAATATAACATCGTATATTGCTATATATAATATAGTACTGTATGTTCATTATTATTTTTATTACATGCAGTGATCAATAAATAATACTGAAAATCATTACATATGTTTTTACAGTTTTCAACATTTTCACAAGTCTTTTCTAAATTTCATTAAATTATAAAAAAAATCAATGTACGGGCTGCTTCCTGGTTCTGCTATTTTCCACTGCATCAGACAATGAAAGTACAGTACTGTATACCCAAAAGTTGCTTATTTTTTCCACTTTTAGGATCAAATATGGAAAGAATAAATGAATGAGTTTAACAAATTTTATCACAATGTGGATCTTGCCAGTAAGTATTGAATGTATTTTTTTTTATTTTTTTGAGATGTATACAAGAGTTGTTACATTCTTGTACAGCCACTAGTATGCGTAGCGTTTCGGGCAGGTCCCTGGAATACGATCCCCTGCCGCGAAGAATCGTTTTTTCATCCAAGTACACATTTTACTGTTGCGTTAAACAGAGGCTACAGTTAAGGAATTGCGCCCAGTAAATCCTCCCCGGCCAGGATACGAACCCATGACATAGTGCTCGCGGAACGCCAGGCGAGTGTCTTACCACTACACCACGAAGATTGTTCATATATTGTGTTGCAAATGTATATAAGTAGTGCAAGCTGTAAGATTTTATTTATCTTTAGAGGATCTGTGTACAGTAGTTGTGTTGTTTCATTCATCTCGTCCACGACTTTGGACTTGTCCATACCACAATCTTCATGATTTTAATAACAGAATTTAGGTTATGTAGACATACAGTATCTTGAAGTTATCTTGAGATGATTTCGGGGCTTAGCGTCCCTGTGGCCTGGTCCTCGACCAGGCCCCCCTTTTTGTTACACATCCCCAGGAAGCAGCCCATAGCAGCTATCTAACTGCCAGGTAACTATTTACTGCTAGGTGAACAAGAGCATCAGGGTGAAAGAAACTCTACCCATTTGTTTTTGCCTCCACCAAGGATCGAACCTGGAACCTTAGGACTACGAATCCCGAGCATTGTCCACTCAGCTGTCAGGCCGTATGTTACCAAAAGTATACCATTTGTTTTCCTTAGCCAAATAATAATCACTTGTCATTAACCATTTGAGAGTAAGATGATGTAATGTTTAGTAACATATTCATCATTAAATAATAGGTACAGTATCTAAAAAAAAAAAAAAAAAAAAAAAAAAAATTAAGTGGCTAAGGTAGATGCTTATGCTGTGGAGCCAACTTAGCAACAATATGCAACTGCAAAGAACATGTGCATTAGATGTGTAGGAGACTTTTGTTGCTTATCAGTAATAAGTACTGTAATTTGGAGAAGGGCATGAATAGCTGATAAAGATATGAACAAAAATACAACACAAGGGAAAAGCCTTTTTTCCGGTTATTCCGTTCCTGGAGACAGCTCGTAACCCAAAGCTAATTTCTACATGGGAAATAATGAGAAATGAATTAATCCGTTCCTGACTACCCAAAAACTTTACTTCAAACTAAATTTTAGACCTAATTCATCCAAATCTACACTACAAAAGTATTTTAAAGTTATTATTTACCTTTTCTGATGACTCCTGTTGGCAAAGATGGTGAGGAGGGGGGAGGAGGAGAGGTGTTACTGTTTGGAAAGGGAGTCCCCTTCCATTATAATATCAGGCAGTGAAGATTTTTCTGGAGTGCACTCTCTGGCACGTTTTGCCTGCATGCCACTAGGTCCTGGTTGTGGCTCACTGCTTGATTTTCTCATATCGAAACGATCCATTGAAGATTGTTTTTTCCTTCTTCACAAGGAAAAAACCTTTATTTGTCATTTTTTCATTTTCCTTCATTTGTCTGTAGTGAGGCATCACATTGTCATTGAAAAGATTAATGCAACGGCCTACTACAGCTTTCTCTGGATGAGTCGTTTCAATAAAAGTTTGCATTTCTTCCCACATCTGACACCACTTCCTAATTGTTGCAGAAGGGACATCCTCTTCTGCCTCATCCTCCTCCACTGGAGAAATATCCTCAGCTGCCTCTTCTTGCTTCTCCTTTTGAAGGGCTTGGAGTTCTTCAGTGGTCAGTTCTTCGTTGTGTTCTTCCACCAACTCCTCCACATCAGCACCATCCAATTCCAAGCCCATTTTCCAGCCCAGAGTAACAATTTCCTCAACAATAGGCACTTCATTTACAGCATCAAACCCCTCAAAGTCTAGTTCTGGCACACATTCAGGCCACACTTTTCTCCAGCCAGAGATCAAGGTTCTTTGAGTTATTTCTTCCCAGACTTTGTCAACGAGTTTTAAAGCACTATAAATGTTAAAATGGTGTTTCCAGAACTCTTTGAGGGTGAGGTTTGTGGCTTCAGTCACTTCAAAAACATTTCCGGAAAAATGCCCTTTCATAAAGTTTCTTAATTCGGTATGATTTTCTGGTCCATAGGCTGAATTAGAGGAGTTGTGTTAGGAGGAAGGAACTTTACTGTGAGAAAATTACTGTACAGGTATCTGTTCAACAATGAATCTTCCAAGCCTGGAGGATGAGCAGGAGCATTTTAGAGGAGAAGCAGGGCCTTGAGTGGCAAACTTTTCTCCTGCAGATATTTTTGTATGGCAGGGCACACCACATCATTCACCCACTCCGTAAAAAAAATCCTAGTCACCCATGCCTTATTATTAGTCCTCCACATCACACACATTTGGTTTTTCTGCACACCATACATTTTGAGAACCGTTGGATTTTCAGAATGATACACAAGCAAGGGCTTAATTTTCAAATTGCCACTCGCATTTCCACACAGCCTTACAAGGTCTACGTGCAATACCCTGGCTTTCTCACAAATGATGGCCTCTGCAACACTATCACCTGCTAACTCCTTGTTGTGTATCCAAATTAATAACAACTTTTCCACATCCTCAAGTATTTGTGGTCATTGTTTTGTGATTGTTGATAGGCCTTTTGCCAATTTAGCACTCATAATGTCCTTTTTCTTCGCAAGTACAGTGCATAACATTGACATGGATGCCTAGCTTGTTCAACAACACAAGTTCCATTTTCATGCTTCCGAATGATCTCGTTTTTCCTCAATTGTCATCCTCACGTGCGATTTCTTGCCTTGAACCTTACCATTGGCTTTCTTGGGACCCATGGTGAGATATATAACAACAAGTTTTATGCTTAAATGGCCAAAAATCCAACAAAAAACTGTAAATCCTTGTGAAGAATTCAGGCAGGATAGCCACTGGGCACGAGGCACTGGTAAACTGAGGCGCGATTGCAGTGCCACCATGCGCTAGGTCAGCCCGTGCGCATATCGACAAACTCGTAACCCGATGCAATGTTCGTATCCCGATTGAAATTTTCTGAACAAATCGAGCTCGTAACCCGAAAAGTTTGTCAACAGGGCCGTTCGTAACCCGTGGTTCCACTGTATGTACTTTTACCTGAATAAACATTATTATTGTTGTTATTACATGTACAATATTATGATAAGCGTCCAGGATGGACCGGAAGTTGTGACTTTAATTTCATTTTGTACATATCAGTTGGGTTATTTGACTTCATAATGCTTGTCCAGTACAAAATGTTGTGTGCAGCAGAGGCTTGAATTTGTGTGGCATCACTTTTAACAAAAAGGGATTACAGTAAAGAATAAAAATAAATCTCTTACATGACCAGAAACCTTTTTAAAATACCTGTATTGAAAAATAGGATTATCATACATTTATAAAATGAAAACAAGGCTATATTGTAAAGCCTTTGATAAAAATATCTATCAAGAAGATTCATATTAAAAGTTACTTTCAAGGGTTAATTCTGCTCCAAGTTAAAGAACCTTGTACAGTATTACAAATAATACCTAACATCAGACATTTATAATCAGTAAATATGAAAATCGAAATACAAATATCTGATTAAAGATTGAACACCTGTAATTACATGTTTTCTAATGTTGGCTTCCAGTATTGAATATTTGTCAATTATCTCAGCTATTTAGAAATACTGTAATGATATGTACAGGTACTGTATACAATTTTTAAATTTCTTATTTAGATTGTAAATATTTTATAGTTTGGATAAAATTAGGAGGCATTGTTCAAGAGCCTTCAAACAAGGACCAAATATGGGTAAATGCATCATCTTGAACATTCGTAATGAACTAAATCTTTTTGGTCCTTTAATCACAGTCTGGTTGCTATATCTATCTACAACAGATCATTAAACTTCCAAATAAAAACTACATTTAAGTACAAATATTACTAATAATTTATAAATTCATTGTATGAATTCTATTGAGAATAAATTATATTTGTATAAAATGGTTATATTAAAATCCAACATATATTTTGATTCAACTTTTAAGCACATATCAGTTTGAGACGATCTTTGGAGCAGGATATCACTGGGATGATCAAGGATGCTGGTTCAGTCTCCCTGTCCTGGTCCAAAGATATTGCCTATTTTCTCAGATATACACGTTACGGAGATTTTATAGAGTACTGTATACAGTATCAATTTGTTGTTAATCATGCTCTATTTGTAATTAAACCATAGTGCTCATATTTAATACAGTATATATTTCATATATATCACAATTTTTCACTTTTGGGTTTATTATTCGCAACAAAATGAGCCAGTTTTATATTAATGCAAATATTTGCATTTCTTAATGTCTTCAAGATGTAAGTGCTGAATGATATCTGGATTCAGCCTGTTCTCCTGAGCAGCTCCTGAACAGCTTCACAAAACTGTTGTATTAAATTGCTCAAACCTAACCAAGGACCCCACAAACAAAAAATGGGACATCATGTCAAATTTGGCGAACTGCTACCAATTCTAGTACATTGATTTTTGGCCTCGGGAAAATTATACAGTACAGTACATCAAAATGTGATGCACTATTCGGGAGAACGGTTTGCTGGATTACTGTTACAACCTCAATCTGGAATGCACAAGTGAACCCTACTTTACCATGGCATGAAATGTTAAAGTAAAAAAAAAAAAAGTACTGTACTGTTTATGAACGTATTATTAAAATACAAATGGGAATAAAGTATATGGACTGCAGACAATTAGATTTTTTTGTATCTTGATTTATATTATTGTACTCAAGGTTAATTGTTTGTGAGCATTCAAAATAGTTTCACAGATGTGTGTGTACCCCAGTCTGGTCAACTGGGACATTGTATCCTAGATGACACAGACTCTGTATCCTGGCCTGGATGTTCAGAACACCTTATTGTGGCCTCTGTGATTGGGGACTCTGTATCCCCCAGCCATTTGACTTTAAAGTAATTATTTTACTTATTATTTTACATAAATGCCCAAGGGTATTAAAGATTCATTCAATGCAATGCTCTAGATATACATACTGTATTGATAAACATTATAGATGTCAGTTAGATTTTATGATATATTTAATCTTTGCACCCTATACCCATATTCTGTGAGTTGAAGTGGAAAAGATTATGGAGCTACATAATGGGCTCAGGAACCGAGCCACAAGCAGGCAAAAATTAATTTTTTGGGCTTGATAAGCTTTATCCTGAAAAGCACGAAATCATCACATTTTAAAGTAACTCGCCAGTTAATGAGTTAATGTAAAGTGCATACAACCTTAGGCTGAGCCATATTATTATTATTAAGCTCTGCATCAGTCATGTCACTGAGATATGAAAACAGATAAATTATTAATTATAACTACAGAATGCACTTTTATACAGCTGTTGAGGTTCACAAATTGATTTCGGATTCACTACACCACAGCCTAAGTGTAACTTAAATATCAGCACTCCTCATTTACTGTACAAATTACAGCATCTGATAAACAAGATTTAGACTCTTATCATAGTACAGAGTATTTGTATTCATTATATTTACAAACAAATCCTTCTATAGAAGTCTTATCACAGTATTGTACGGTATTACGCAAATTAGGTTTGATCTTGGTATAAATTTCGAAGTTTGGTTTTCAAACTCTTAACTATTAACTATTAAATCGTATTTAATCTTAACTATTAAAAAATATCAATATAAAATCTAAGCATTATGTAGGAAGTGATAACTCAAATGCCAGACTACACAAACAGGGAGAAACTAAAAACACCTTCGTGATCAATTTCTTAATTCCTTAATTCCATCCTCATGGCACAGCCTTCACGTAGTCCATCCTAAGCAGATTTACTTTGTGTAATATATTAGTTATACATAAATCATTTTTGTTGAATATGACTGAAAGGGTAAGATTAATGATTCTAACAAGAATCTTTTCAATATTTCTTGCATTTTTCTTCACTGTCGGGGTAATTGAAATATTAACTCTTCCAAGTTCATTTTCTCATTTTTTATTTATGGTCTGACGCCTAAAAGCATTTCGCAAGGGCTTCTTACATTTTCAAAGACAGGTTTACACATATCATATATTATGCTTATATTCATTTTGGGCGAGGTGATATGACACAAATGTTTTTGGGTGAGGTGACAACACGAATCAATGGGTATAAATTGGATATGAAAACATAAGAATGAAAGTAACTACAGAAGTCCTATTGGCCCATATTTTCTCTTGCTGCTTCTATGTTGGTTTGGGGTCTTGAAGTTGGTAGAATATAGTTATGCGCTAATTGGCTATTAACTATATTCTACCCACTTCAAGATCTCAAATCAACATAGAAGCAGCAAGAGAAAATATGGGCCAATAGGCCTTCTGTAGTTACTTTCATTCTTATGTTTTCATATCCAATTTATACACATTGATCCATGTTCTGTCACCTCACCCAAAATGAATATAAGCATGATATATGATGTGTAAACCTGTCTTTGAAAATGTAAGAAGCCCTGCGAAACGCTTTTAGGCGTCAGACCATAAATAAAAAATGAGAAAATGAACTTTGGAGAGTTAATATTTCAATTACCCCCGACAGTGAAGAAAAACGCAAGAAATATTGAGAAGATTCGTGTTAGAATCATTAATCTTACCCTTTTGGTCATATTCAACAACATATGTTTACAAGAAAAACTGCTACCAAAATACACTAAAATCAGTTTTTATATATAAAATGTTTATTATATAGATATCATAAACACAACCATGTCACACTGTATTACGAACCATGCTTGTCGAGCCTCACTCATTGAGGGATTAATGTTAATATGCTACAGGGATTTAATTCTCAAGCATGAAGATTAGAACTTAGAAATTATGCATAGTGGTTACCCTGTTTTAAGCAATGGCCTCACATGCCACCTGGGAAGTCTCTTGCTTAGGGCTTGAATCTCACTATTGGGCAAAATCTCACTTCTTGGGACCACCAACCTGTAACATCTTGCATTCACACACATGACTTGCCGAGCCAACTCAATAATTTCCTCCTTGAACGATTGAAAGTATGTACTGTACAGCTGGATTTGAACCGAGGCCTTAATACTTTGACGTGCATGAGCCATCATAAATTTCCAGGTATTTCAATACAAAACTTGGAAATACTGTACTGTACATTCGTTCCATTATAATTATATAAAATAGTTTTAATAACATTAATTGTTCTATAATTGCACTTGTTGACTATCTTCGTATGGTACTTAAACATAAGACAGTACTTTATTCATTTTTTGTATTCACTTGTTTTTGTTTGATTCAGAATCAGTTTAAAAGTATGAATTTTTTTTGTGAGTAATCATCATTTTGTTTGAGCATTATAAAAGACTATCTTTCCCTATATATTAAACTATGCTCAGCAAAGGTCACAATACCACCATGGCAACAAGAATGAGGACAGAGAGACCTAATAGGATGGAATTGCAAGATGGCAGAGGTGCACTATTGCAGAGGTTGTAGGAGCAATAGCAGATGGTAGCGGATGTACGACGCCCATTCTCCTGGTAGAGGTCTGCATAACACTTTTCCTCAACCAGATCCTTGCCCGAATCCAGGAAATCTTGGCCTCCACAGTACCGCTCTGTTACTACAGCTCCTACAAAAAGAAAAAAAAAAATGTGATTAAGAGGTGAGGGAGAAAGACTATTTCTGAGATCCAACAGACTTAATCTTCAAGACCCACCACAGCAGAACATTTTTATTTATTTATTTATTTATAAGAAGGAACAATGGGTTTGTGAGTACATAATATTGGTATTTTTACATTCTTGCAAAGTCACTCACTCTCACACACAGCATCCCAAAACATTTAGGAAACGTCTCAAAACAACATTGTTTGACATCCAGACCACACTGTCCTAATCAGCCTATGATCATGGGAGACCTACAACAAATGTGTGCAAATTAACTTAAAACATATACAGTACCTGTATATGAAACTAATAAAACAGCTACATCTATTTAGGGTCTGGCTCCTTGGTTGAAAGTAGCATAAAATTTTCAATGCAAATTTTATCGATTCTATAAAGTTTGGCACACCTCCATTACTTGCTTAAATTAAGAGGCCAGGTCACCGATTTCTCGACCTTCCTCGAACACACTAAAATTTTTTGTACATAATCTACATGGTAAATGCTATAACTTTTCTTAATGGATCAATATCATAACATGAACAGGGATTTTTTTTTTAAATTGAGAATTTCACAATTTTAATTTCAAGTCAGATTTAATATTTAACCAATTTTTATATTTTTCATGATGGGGCTCAGAATATAACGTTCAGTTTCCTAAATTTTAAATAGTTTGAGAGTACAGTATAGTTAAAAAAAAATCACTGTGGCCTTCCAAATATGCACAAAATTTAGACTCAATAACTCCCAATGTTATGGGTTTTATGAATAAACAAAAGAAACCTTAGAACTAAGAACTTTGTGCACATGTAAAAATGGTGAGAATTGCTCAGAAACTGAATTTAAAAGTTGGCCACAAAGTTGAAAATCCAGTTCATGAGAAAAATGAAGGTAACGTTCTCAACAATATAGTAGTTAGTTGATGTCATGTGTTGTAAGTTTTAATCTGAATATTATTGAAGATAATAAGGTTTAAATATTAATTTACTACAGTGCTAAGTAAAAGTAGGCTCAATTACATAAATGATCAAGAAAAACATCTTTGACATGAAGGCGATTTAATTAGTACAGAGTGAAATGATTTGCCTTGGCTGAGCACAATCCAACCAAAGAGTGCAAAAGAATCTTGCCTTTGGGAGTAGACAAGTGCATTACTAAAAAATTAATTTTTCAACATACTGTTTAAACTTTCAACGGCCCCCTACCAGGAGGGAAGGGGGTAGCACTAATGAGCAGAAGTGCTGGTTGCATGAAGGGTTGCTTGTTTAGTTTCTTTCTATGGGGAGTTATTTTGATCTTTTGGGAGGTAGATTGCACAGGTTAACCAAACAGTACAGTGCTGTTCATTCTGTTGAACAGTTTTGATTCGTCTACCTTTCTGGGTTCTTTCCCGGTCGATGGCAGTTATGACATGCCAGTATTTTAAATTAAATGTAAAGTGATCATAGGCCATTGCTCCCTGCACCTCTCTAAGGGGACCAGGTTCTGGTTCACGGTTCCTGATAGGCATAATAACTCCTGTGACTCGTGACCCCACGCTAATATACGTAGCATAGATCAGTTCAGATAGTTTCAGGGAGCCGGCGGGGCTCTCCACATACTGTGTGTTTTTTTGCCAAATCAATAAAATCTAGATATGTTTTTGTAATTAAATACTGTACAGTAATCTATTCCTCCGTGTAAAGTTATATCAATAGAAATTGATGAAAATAACTGACAATGATTATAAATATGTACATAATTTAAAAATGTCTTTATCCAAGATAAAAACTAACACTGGATCATATACTGGTATGTATACATATAATATAATTCAGTAATTTATAATAATAATATCTATTATCTGATTGTGATATTATGATTACTCATCCCATTATAATACAGTGAAGCACTCGGTGTTTTCAATATTTTTGAGATATCTATGAACATACTCACCAGAGTACATGTATATATATAAATTATAAACTGAGTACCATATACAGAATAGTTTTCAGCATAAAAATAACCTATAACATAAAGATTTAATTAAATTAGATCTTAACGAAGAAAGTATACAAAATTTTCTGACAAATTATGTTGTGTACATACAATAGACATATTTCATACCTGTACCCATGCAGTTTCCATGGCGTAGTAGTAAAACCACTATGCACGTTTCGCGAGCGCTTTGGCCTGGGTTCTTATCCTAGCCAGGGGATGATTTTCTGGGCGTCAATCCTTAACTGTAGCCTCTGTTTATCCAACAGTAAAATGGGTACCTGGTTGTTAAACGATATGGTGGGTCATATTCTGGGGAATATTAGGATTAAGGACTTGCCCGTAACACTGTGTGTGCTAGTGGCTGTACAAGAATGTAACTCTATACTGTGTGTGTGTGTGTATAGACAGTGGCATCTCGACTTACGATTGCCATGGCTTATGATAATTTCGAGGTACGATGTAAATTTCATTGAAAAATGCGACTTGACATATGATGGTGTCGTCGACTAACGATATTTGTTGGTACACGTTCGGGTCGACCGAGCGCGTGGTTCCCGGTCACGCGGCCGGCCTGCCTCAGTTTACTACAGCTGCCCACTTAGTGACGATCGCGCCTATAAGAAAATCTGCATTTGTGGTGATTTTTTGCATTTTGAACATTAAAGTAATTATTATATATCACGCCATGAGTCCCAGGAAAGTCAGTGGTAAGGCTCAACATATGAAAACCCATGTAAGGATAACCATAGAGCAGAAACAAGAGATCATTCGTAAATCTGAAGATAGTGTGCGGGTTGTTGAACTGGCTAGGCAGTACAACAAATCTCAGCCAACGATTTCCACCATACTGGCTAAGAAAGAGGACATAATGGGTGCTAAAGTGATGCATCATTACAGACAAATGCTAAAACAAAGGGAAAAACAAATGTCTCTTGACAAATTTGTAGTGAGACAAACAAGCACTGAACCATAACCAGGTCCTAGTGGTATTAAAACAAAACGTAGGAGAGAGTACCCCAGAGAAAACATCACTGCCTGATGTGATAATGGAAGGGGACTCCCCTTCCAAACAGTAACAACTCCTCTCCTCTCCCCTCATCACCATCTTCGATACGCCATACTCCATAAAGGTAAGATAAACTTAGGTACTGTATTGTAGCTAGAAAAAAACATTGTATTCAGTATAAAATGTATTTGTTAATATTTTGGAGGGTGGGGATTAATTCAAATCCCTTTATTTCTTTTGGGAAAAATCGCTTCGACTTACAATCCGTCTCTGGGAACGGATTAGCATCGTAAGTTGAGGCTCCATTGTATATGTATACATATATATATAAAATATATAATATATGTATATATATGCGAACAAGCCTGAATGGTCCCGAGGACTATATGCAACTGAAAACTCACATCCCAGAAGTGACTCGAACCCATACTGCCAGGAGCAACGCAACTGGTATGTACAGGACACCTTAATCCACTCGACCATCACGACCAGACAAAAACTGATGGTAGCCGAGGCTATTTGTCCATCAGCCCGCCGGCACTCGGATGGTAATCTTGGGCATAGTATTTTATCAAATCACCTCATTCTTTGGGGCACACGTGAGGAACACAAATGTGAACATAGTAAAATACTATGCCCAAGATTACCATCCGAGTGCCGGTGGGCTGATAGACAAATAGCCTCGGCTACCATCAGTTTTTGTCTGGTCGTGATGGTCGAGTGGATTAAGGTGTCCTGTACATACCAGTTGCGTTGCTCCTGGTAGTATGGGTTCGAGTCACTTCTGGGGTGTGAGTTTTCAGATGTATATATATGTATATATACATACATACATTATATAATATATATATATATATATATATATATATATATATATATATATATATATATATATATATATATAATATCTCACACACAGTATATATAAATAAATAAAAATAAATAAAAATACAGTGGATAGCTGCATTTTTTACATATACTACACTGTGCAACTTCAATTTGGTGAACCTCATTTCAGCAAATCTCCGGCTGTGACGCTACATGATTAGGAAAATTTTCAGATATAGTTCAGGGCAAGGCTTCGGATTCCTTAATGCTGGAGTTCATGTAAAAGGTAGTTGTGATTAACAATATCAAAGGCTTTTCTTAGGTCATTGAAGAGTCCTTTCGGAAACTCATTTTTGTTAAGGGCTGAGTAGATTACGTCAAGGAGACCCATGATTGCATCATTGGTGCTCTTTTGGGACCGGACGCCAAACTGGCAGGGGCTGAGTATGTCGAATTTTACGAGGTAGGAATAGAGCTGTTTGTAGATAATTTTTTCAAATATTTTTGATAGATTGGGTAGATTTGATATTGGTCTATAATTGTTTATGTTCGCCGGATTGCCTCCCTTTATGAACTGGCATAACTCTTGTTTTTTTAAAGATATCAGGGAAGGTTAAGAGTCAAGGTTGATTAAAAGATTAAGTCAAGGTTGATTAAGAGTCATATCTGCTGACCCTGCTGATTCCCTGAGGGGGCAGGGAGTCTCTTGATATGAGGGGACCAGATTGGTCACCTAATTAGGGAGAAATTTGTGTTTATAAGTCTGTAAGGGGGGAAGTCATGCCCTTGATACCAACAATTCTTTTGTTGGTATCAAGTTGGTTGGTGGATTGTTTAACGATTCTTCGCGGCAGGGGATCGTATTCCAGGGACCGTAGGATTAAGGACCTGCCCGAAACGCTACGCGTACTAGTGGCTGTACAAGAATGTAACAACTCTTGTATATATCTCAAAAAAAAAAAAAAAAAAAAAAAAAAAAAAATGGCGCCCCATGCCTGCAAATCCGCCATTTTGTGGGTGACGCCTGCCATCTGGTGATTGGCTGGCTGAGATCACGTGCAGCGGCCGACTAATCATGGCCTGCCGTAACGTCACCGAGAGCTGATCTGACAGTGGACGCGAGAGGTCGTGGGTCGAATAGCTCTCGAAGTCGGAGGCCCTGGGAGCCTCTTTCAGTTCACCATTATTGCTGAAGACCCTGTGCTCCTGGGGAGCAAGAGGAGCCAAGTTTAGTGGACAAAGAAGTGCCAAAACTTGAGGTATCAGTCGGCGACGACTCGGGAGATCATAGCCTGACGCCCGTGGGTCTAGTTGGTGTGGCGAGCAGGACTGCAGTGACTGGGTCACATCTACTGAGGACGTTGGAGGGAAGACACCGTTTCTAGATCAATGAGACCTAAAAACGAGGTCAATGAGTTCCCTCCTTTGTGGGAGGAACGTGTGTATACAGTGACTGGCTCAGCGACCACTGGTTGGACACAGATTGGAAGACCTGAACTTTGGGAGTGGCACGGAGAAGATGCGATTGCTTCACGACACCTGAGACCTTGCAACTGAACTCCACTGGATCGTCAAGGAGTGGTTCAGGAACCGTAGGAACTGTATTGGAACTCGTATCATCGAAGGACAGGCATCGTGGACCAGGAATGTTGAAGGTACATCATTTTTTCCTCCCATTACCCTTGTTGATTAGGCTAGTTAGGCCACCAAATATCTGTATATGGTATCAGTATATTTATTGGTACATTAGTATTAGGATAGGCTGCAGGGCAGCTGGTATTTACGACTGTTAGGGAAGACAGTGTGTGGACGCCGTGGCAGTTGGTGAGGAGGAGGTCGACGTTGACGAAGCGACCCCCCCCCCCCCCCTTGAGAGGCTGCAAGTCCCCCTTTTAAATCTGCCCAGCTGACAGAGTTGCCGGAGGTCGTGAGAGGAGAGTTGCCAACGATCTCCAGACTATTCCATATATATCTTTGTTCATGTAGCTTTTTGTTAAGTGTCACATATTTTCACTGATGTGTTTGAGTGTGCCTTCATATTATCTCTACGAGCATACATGAGTGATATTGCAACCCCACCTAGTGAACAATAAGAATTTATATGGAAATTTCCTAGTGGCTGGCGGTGCTAGAACAGCAAAGACATTTATAGAAGCATACTCTAGGCTAGTAGTCCTGTTTCAATGCTGTAAGTGCAGCAACACTTGGTTATCAGGCAACATAGTGCATACCCACTGAACTGCATTGCTGAGGTGCAGAGATATTAACCCAGCTGGCGACCTTGTTAGACAGTAGAGAAACGCAGGTTTGGGAGAGAGACCTGCAACCTTTTGTTATGGCAGGCAAGACTCGGAGGAAGTGCTGTTGAAGATAAGCCTGAGTCTTCCTTCACTCTTTCGTGGGGTAAGGCCGGAATTGCTTGTAGCAGTTTCCCCGTGGTTGACTGAAGGGCTCCCAGGGTGGATCAATGGCACCTAGGTAGTGGGAGCATAGACCTGCAGTGGTGGGCATTACGTGGTCCTCAGCTTTGGGACCAAAGGACTCTGTTGAGTTGCGCGAGTCAGAGAGACTGACCATTTTTTGTCCTGAAACCCTAGCAGCCCCCTTGCTAGCATAGCCCAGCCCACCCCTCGTAACACTACGTCCAAACATAGCAAACGAGCTCCCCCAGAAAGAAGAAAAACAAGCAACACTTCATCCAACTAGCACTCCTGCACATTAGTGCTACCCCTTTCCAGCTCCCACCCACCCCAAAGAGGGGGGAGAGGAAGCAGGTAGCCCACCACTCCAGTTCTTGAACGATGAAGACCGCTGACTGGAGAGAGGGTGTCAGGGAGCCTTCGGGGCTCACCCAGAAACTGGCATTTCATTACATTCAATGCTGGTTTTCTGTATACAATACAATACAATACAATACAATACAATTTTATTTAGGTAAGGTACATACATACAATAAATTTTTACAAGGATTGGTTGACTTATAGGTAGAGCTAGTACATACAATGCCTAAAGCCACTATTACGCAAAGCGTTTCGGGCATGATAAACTTAAATGACAAGCTTAATACTAATTGAGCATAATGAGTAGAATGAAAACAAGAAATGAAAACATAGATGAAAAAGCAGCACAAATACAATTATGTCGACAAACAGCGCTCTTTAAAGAAAAAAACAGACATTGGTTGACAATAGAAGGGTAAGGTAGGTTACAGGGAATTTATTAGGTATAGCTTCGCTTTTAACTTAAACTGGTTGAGAGAGGTACAGTCTTTAACATGGTTGGGAAGGTCATTCCACATGGCTCCTGGTATGGAGCCCTATTGACTCCCTGAAGCTAAACTACCCAAAGAGAGGGAAAAACAGGAAAACAGAAAACAACTGTCCCTGTTTTTCCTTCTCTTTGGGTAGTTTAGTCCTGCTGCCCGGGAGGCAGCAGCACAGCAGGTCTGAAGGCGAGGAAGAGACAGATGGCTGTGACGGGTGCCCCAAAGCAACACAAGGCCATAGAGGGGCCCGGGATGTTCATGAGATTCCTGGTGGCCAGGACCCTGGTTGACCTCCAAAACCCCGCTCCAGAATGTCAACTCATATTGCTAAAGACAGCCACTAAAGCAGCATACTTCCTAACATCATGGTCACGAGGGTAGACAGCAGTCTGGCTAGACTTAATAACACTGAGGACAACCTGAGAGACACGAGCTCTGGACCAGGGAACCAGGGAAACTGGATCCTCCCAGAGGGCATCTCCACTGTCACAGAACCAGTAGCCCACAGGTAGCGGCATAAAGTCGCCACCAGACAAAACACATGATGCATCACCGGCCTAACCAATCAAGCATCCACCACCAACGGACCCCTCCTAAAGCCCGCTGTCTCATTTTTTGCCAGAAAAAAAGGCTGGAAACGAACAAAACGACCTACAGGACCAAATGAACAGAACCCCAGTGCTGGAGAAGAGCATGAAGCTCCCCAAACAGACCCCTAGAGGCCAACAAAAATCACATCACAATTGACTTGATAATGGTCCAGGATGGACCAAAATGGAGCAGTCTCCTTATCTTCTGGTGTGTGGTTTAGTCTTCATATCTTCAGCCACGTTATTGTGACTCATTGTCTGCAACAGGAGATGCTTTTTCACCCACAGTGTTATTAACCCGAAATTGCCTACCCACCAAAGCCGTTTAGATGCCAAAACTCTGTTAGGTTTCAAAGCACAGCTGGAAAAGATCAAATGGGGAAGGGGAACCTTCGACAAGCTGCCGCCCAGAACCTCCTGTCCTTGTCGAAACCACTAGTGTTAGTAGCTCTCGGGTAAACTCGGGTAAACACAGGAATGCAAGCTGCAGCGGCTCCACCAACAGTGCATAGGAGGAAGCGACAGTATTTGGTATGAGACACTTTTCCAGAAAAAGCTAAGAGAAGCTAAAAGCCAAAACAGCCCTGTCCGACACCAACAAAACCCTACAAAGTGAAAGGAAATGGCAGGAATCCTGCCAAGAAACTTTGTTACTAAAAAGAAGTCCTCAGGTGGGACACCATCAAGGAAACTACCTGATCACTATACAAATGGCAATACACCCACGTCAGAAAAACCGGATGTGTAGAGAGGAAGAGTAAGTCGAACCAGCATGGTACCTTACCGGCCTGACTTGCCGAAAGAGGCAGTCTCGGAAAAATGCCCGGGTTCGGACACCGAGCAAGCAGCGCCTGAAACCAAGGCTGGGCTGGCCACCATGGAGCCAGGAGAATCACTTCCCCAATAAGATTCCAGCTGAGCCAGAACTTGGAGCAACAGCTGGACCAGGGAAAAGAGGTACAGGAAACCCCACCTCAACCAGTCCTGCCGAAAAGCATCCCCGACTGCGAGAGCTTTGCAGTCCGGGAACAGTGCCATGTACAATGGGAGACACCAAAACCACGCCGACACAAAGAGGTCCACCTCTGAGCTCCTGTGTGTCCGGCAAATCTAAAGGAAGGAAAGGCATCGATCATCCACTCCATGGAAAGTCTGAACATTGGACACCCTCAAACATGAATGGGGAGGAGAGCTAAACCCAGAGAACTCTGCAGAAATCTACCTGAAGCGATCAGCCCCAAAGAGCCACGGACAGATGAGACCCCTTCCCCCCCCCCCCCCACCCCACTCCACCCCTCAACCGGTTGAGACAATGATCCACGAGGAAGCAGTCTTAATGGAACCGGATCACCGAGTCCTGAGAAAGCCGAATCTGCTGTAATGCCTGCTACACTGCCGGAAACTCCTGCAAACTCGTGCTGTGAGCTCGATGCCAGAACAGCCCCCAATGCCCTGGCCAGACTTGAGCACTGGTCACAAAACCCAAACCGAGAGATGAGGCATCCATGAACACATTGAGCGAGGGTAGAGGAAGGTGCTATGGCACCGAACCCCCGAAAAACCCAAAGAGAAAGCTGGTGACACAGCAACCAGTGCAAGGACATCGGGGATTGAACCCAATGATCGTGAAAACGGCGAAAGAGGCTGCCCTGAAGCAACAGTTGCTCGAGCAACCGCCGAGCGACCCGGGTCCCCCTCAAAAACTGCTGAAGGCAGGACTGCAACTGGAGCAAGGCCACAGGAGGGAGAAAAAGGGACGCCGTCCGAGAATCCCACACTAGGCCCAGTCAAGTCCGAACCTGAGATGGGACCATCTGGGACTCCCATCAATTTATCAGGAACCTGAACCCAACAAGCTGAGAAAGAACCAGATCCCTGGCTAGCAGACCGGCTGGGAGCCCACACCAACCAGTCATCAAGGTAGGCCAAAATCCGAAGAGCTAGCAGATGCCGCACCTAACTCAAATTCATAAAGAGAAGGCGGGTAGGAAAACCACTTTTCCCTGCAACAATAACCCCTGCCCAGAGGGCACACGGGCTCAAGCAGGGGTCAAGAGAAGCCCAAAGAGCCCGACATGGGCTCCCTCCAAGCCACAGAAACCCCTAACAAAGGCCCCGGGGCATTGCCCTCATCCATGCCTACCACCCCTGAAGAAAAAGCAGAGTCCAGGAGGCAAAAGGCTTCCAAAAAGGGAGTCTGCTGGGATAAATAGACTCAGAAGGCCCGATGGGAAATTCGGGCTCAACCACCAATGCACCCGAATTGGAAGGGGCAGCCCCTGAAGCCACCCGAACCTCATCCCGAGCTAAACCCCACCCCGACTCAGAAACTCTCAGACGTTTGGGAGCTGGAAGTAGGGGGGGGGGGAGAACAGGGTGAATCACGCCCACCTGGGAAGGAAGAAGGGGCGCAGATGGAACCAAGGCCGAAGCGACCAACACCCCAAATCAGAGTTTCTAAAACCTAAGCGGGGCTACTCCGAAGCCTCCAACCAACCAACCTGGTCCGTTGCAACAAGGAGAATAGAGCATGCAATGCAGCTGCTGCCTGATCCCTGAGATCATTAGACAAGGGATGAGTAAATTGAAGCGCAAGTGGGGAACAAGTCCCGCAAGACTCAGGGTTGTAGGTGTCCACGACCCAACGGGCAGCATGACAGAGGCAGTATGGATAATCGTCACTCAGAGGCAGAAGAAGTATCCATGGTACTACTGAGTCCACAGGGAAATTTGTAAGCCCTACAGGAAGCCTACCCACTGAAATCACCTAAGCCAGTAGAACCCTGTCTATAGCAGGCAACAGTTGCAGATGTGAAATCTCGGGGCAACAGAGGAAAACAACCACTGCAACCTAGGCGTGCCTAATAAGTAGCTAAGCACATCTCCATCCATGTTGGCAAAAACGCCAGAAAATTCAAAATTAAACCTCCGAAATCACACGACTTGCAAACTAGCAGTCAGAGAGAAACATTGACTGCCACAATAAAGCAAGCGGCACCAGCTGTAATGCCCCCCCCCCCCCCTGCTAAAAACACTCCCCTACCAGCGGCAAGACAGAAAGCACCAAGACCCCCAACGCACCCCAAGGGTGATGTCAACGTCAAATGAAGAAGTCCTCAATGGAGGAGTGATTCCCAAATGCCCCCAGGGAAGATAACTCTGACACACAAGGACCCTAGGCACATGCAGCTCCAGTACACTAAGATACCTAGCCACCACACCATACACACAGCCGGAACAGCAACTCGAAATCCATCAGGAATCCAGAACAGGAATTTGAGGCTAGAGGTGACGTCTGATCACCAGCACATCTGAGATGGTTATCTCAGGCTGCGAGGGGTTCAGAGACTACATTACAAACACCTGAGATGGGAGAACCAAGACTAGTAGCAGCTCTATATAGTATATATATATATAAATATATAACCATCCACCAAACGACAGAAGACCCAGGTAAGAGTATGACAGAAACAATATGGCAGTTAACACTATAATTGAGAGAGCAGCCACTGCTGCCTGTAGAAAGATCCCATCTGTTCATCATAGGGGACTACAATCACAGAAGGATAGACTGGGAAAACAAGGAACCACATGGAGGTGAGAAAATATGGAGAGCCACACTTTTTGAAGAGGCGACACAAAACTTTTTAAGTCAGCATGTTAGGGGACCCACAAGAATGAGAGGCAATGATGAACCAGCGAGACTCGACCTAGTCTTCACTCTGACTCCGACATAAGGGAAATCGATTTCGAAACCCCCGTGGGAATGAACGATCACACTGTACTGATGTTTAAGTATTTGGTCAAAGAAGGGTTAATGTATTCAAGGAAGGGCCCAGTAAACAAAAGGCTCGCATTCCTAAAGGGAAACTATGAGAAAAAAACTTCTAGCAGATATAACTTGGGCCATCTTTCCTCTGAGCTCTATTTCCAAAGACATGTTGGACTACACACAGAAGTGTAAGGAGGTAGCAGACAAGTACGTCCCAGTACAAAAAGGAAAAATGAAATGCAGAGGAGAAACCCATGGTTTAATCAGATGTAAGCTAGCAAAGCAACTAAGTACAAGGGCATGGAGAAACTATAGAAATAATAGGACACTAGAAAGCATAGAAAGATACCAGAGCGCCAGTAATGAACAAGTCAGGGTGAGAAGAGAGGCAGAATGACAATTTGAAAATGACATAGCAAGCAAGGCAAAGACAACCTAAATTGCTGCACAGCCACATCAGGAGAAAAACAGTGAAGGAACATGTAATAAAACTGAGGATAGGGGTAGTCAAATTAAGTACAAACAACAAGGAAGTGTGTGAGGAACTCGATAAGAAATTCCAGGTCTTCCACAGTAGAGCAAGGGGAAATCCCAGAAATAAGAGAAGGAATATCTAACCAAACACCACAAAATGAGTTTGTGATTACCAGTGGGGAGGTGAGGAAGCATCTGCTAGAGTTGGAAGTGACAAAGGCTATAGGCCCAGATGGAATCTCACCTTGGATACTGCAGGAAGAAGCAGAAGCTCTGTGCCAGCCACTCTCCATGATGTATAACAAATCACTGGTAAAAGGTGAACTACCAAAAAGTTGGAAGATGACTAATGTAGTCACAATATTCAAGAAGGGTGATTGACAAGAGGCACTGAACAACAGGCCAGTGTCACTAACTTGCATACCATGCAAGATAATGAAGACTGCGAAAAAAAGCTAGTGGAACATCTGGAGCAGAAGAACTTTGTAACACATCATCAGCATGGTTTCAGGGATGGCAAGTC
>NC_091181.1:25371099-25472408 GCF_040958095.1 Procambarus clarkii
TTATATATAATGTTATGGAAAAATTTATCATTCCATGAGAAAAAATTGAAAAATATAATGTAATGACCGCTTTCCCTGTGGTAATAACCGCGGCCTTTATTGTAATAACCCAATGTTCCCCAGTATTAATCCTGTTATCTTGTGATCTCTCGTGATCGTAATATACGCTCTCTGTTGTACATCTCTGTCTCTCTTCACTCAATACCCCAGCTTAACACTGTTATAGTCCAGTATGACCCCTCACTGGACTGCCACGTATGTAAGAGGAATATTAAATGAGGAAGATACACCAAGGACAAGGGTTATTAGTTAAAAAAAGCAATAACAAAACACATTAACACTGCCACCACCTTCCCGCTTGATCATTGGTTCTCCCTTCTCCCCTCTTTTCCCTCCCCTTCTCCCCTCCTTTCCTTCTCCCTCTCCCCTCCTTCCTTCTCCCCTCCCCTTGGCCGTCATTCGTCTCCTCCTCTTCCCCCCACCCCCCCCTGTCGCCCATTTGTCAGGGTCAAGAGGTTGACCTGAGGGTAGGGTGGTCGTGGATACCTTGGCTTCTCCCACTCAACTTCCCCACTCAGATATTTCCCTCTCCACCCCCTCTCATCCCTCTCTGTCCCTCTCAGCAGCGGCCTTCCCCATACCAGGCAGAGTCAAATGTCCCTACTCCTATCTTAGAGGAGACAGGCTTGAACATAAATTATCAGTTTTGTAAACATTGCTCGCAGGTGCCTGGGCTCCATAGACGCGCCTTGTCCCCCTTCTCTTTAGCTGGGGAGAGCTGACTCAATCTTCAGAAATTCATGTAGCTTTCCACGACAGATCAGTGAAGGTGATTGGCCTGAGATAAGGGCCAAGTCCTTATTGGCCCTAGAGAGCCAGACCTCAGGCCTACGTGTTAAATGGTTGGCCAGTGCCAAAATAATGGGTGGAGCCCTGGGGCTGTATTAGATGGTGGGAGGAGTAATCCTTCCCAGCAATAAGTTGGAAAAACTAAATTTCATCAGTGTGTCTTGGGAGTGTATTAGGAACAGGGCCGCAAGCCCGTATCCTCGGGGCTGAGGGCAGCCATCAACATCGTGGCCGTTGTGCGGGTATTTAAGGTAGAGTAGCACTTGAGTTTTCGTGTCCTCAATAAATATCCATTGTGCCTCTAGGGAAATAGAATAGGTGATGTGTTCAAATTGTCTTAATTTACATGTTTTCATAAAATAAATTGTATAGCTTGTCCAGTGGTATTCACTTAACTCCCCTTTGATATATTTTGCTACTTTGTCATTTTTAGGTGTTGTATTGGAAGCCCCCAGGTTCTCCTAACAATTAATCGATACTAAAGTTGCCCTTGGATTTAAATTAGTAACGTAAATTACACAAACTAATTTTCCAAAATTTATTACTGAAATTCATATTACCCGGAGTCCCATGGTTACTGATTCCTTGCCTTCCTGGGGGATCGGTGATAGACACATTCAGGTATGGTTGGTCGGGAAGGTGGTGGCAGTGTTAATGTGTTTTGTTATTGCTTTTTTTAACTAATAACCCTTGTCCTTGGTGTATCTTCCTCATTTAATATTCCTCTTACATACGTGGCAGTCCAGTGAGGGGTCATACTGGACTATAACAGTGTTAAGCTGGGGTATTGAGTGAAGAGAGACAGAGATGTACAACAGAGAGCGTATATTACGATCACGAGAGATCACAAGATAACAGGATTAATACTGGGGAACATTGGGTTATTACAATAAAGGCCGCGGTTATTACCACAGGGAAAGCGGTCATTACAATAATACAGTATTTAAAGAAAATTCGGCTTGTTAGGCAACTTGGCCTATTACATGCAACATATAAATGTATGTATGCATATACCTGGATTGTACTTGGCTGGTATTCTGTGAGTTCTAATCCACAAACCTGGCCCCAGCTTGAGAGCTTGGTCCAACAGGCTGTTGCTTGGAGTGTCCTGCAGGCCCACATATATCCCCCCATCTGGATTACTGTACACAATCCTGCAGACCACATTTTCAGAAGAACATTGCTGCTCTGGCGAAAGTGCAACACCGGGCAACAAAAGTCATTCCAGAGTTATTTATTTATTTATTTATTTATTTATTTATATATATACAAGAAGGTACATTGGGTTTGTGAGAATACATTGGATAGTACAGTATTTACATTCTTGTAAAGCCACTAGTACGCACAGCGTTTCGGGCAGGTCCTTAATCTAGCAGATAATTTTAAGTGGGTAATTTCAATCAGAATTGATAAATGATAAAGATACATTACAAGAGAAAAATGAGATGAGAGAGATAAGTAGGTATATTAAAGCATATTGTTATATTAAAGCTCTGATTGATTACATTGACAGCTTGATTAGTAATTTAAACAAGGTTAATAGACACCATACAGCAGATTGACAGCACATATAAGACAGCAATGATCACAATTAAGTTAAGTCAACTCCCGTGTCAGGAACGGTTGAGGACCACGGAGCTAACAACACTGCAAACCAGGGATGACAGGACGCACCCCATTGAAACTTAAAATAATGAACAATTTGGAAGATGTTGATCTGGACAATTTCTTCAAAAGGTCAGATGTAACACAAACATGGAGCAACGGTGTCAAGCTCAACAAGCCACAGTGTAGGACTGAGAACAGGAGATGCTTTTTCACCCACAGGGTTATTAACCCATGGAACCACCTACCCGCCGAAGCCTTAACTGCAAAAAAAAAGTCAAACTGGAAAAGATCATCTGGACAAATGGGGGGGGGGGGACCTTCGACAAGCCGCCGGCTTCCCGGACACTAAGGTAAATTGCCTTTAGGTAAATACCAGAGACAAACATACACCACGTTAGGGACAACCATGTGTAAGAGGGACAGTCATAGGTAACCTTACTTCCCATTGATTTTCCTGTGTATTTCATGTATTGATTATTACAAGTGTTCAGTTGTTAACACTCTTTAATGGTCCTTGTTACTACCAGTATCGTAAACAGTTAGTTCAGAGTGTTCACGAGTGTTCAGTTCAAGTACGTTTGAGACAAAACAAAAATCTCAAAGGGATTGAGTAGCTTGATTATTTCTACCCTCCAGAGTAGGGTCTCTCTGTGCCTAAGGAAGAAGTTGCGACACAGAGTCTCTGCATAATTGCGCCGTGGGAACGAGTCCGATGTTTTGCTATTGTTTGGTTTTGCTAAAATGACTTAATTAACATAACAAAGGTCCCGTGTGTATTAAAAGTTTACTGAATAAACCTTTGTTTATAATAACAGACTTTACATCAATTCTTCAAGTACTGCTCCCGCATCATTACTGACTTGTATAATTGGTCACAGGCTCCGGGTATCGATGCTCTATCACCAAACTAATACATTTGATGTGAACCCCCAAGTGTCTTCAGCTCTATAGCGCTTCGCTTCCTGGAGCATAGCACCCAGTGACAGATTACTGTATGATCGTTGGGGGGTGATTAGTATCGTATGACCCACACTCGCTCTCCAAAATACCTGCTTGATGGGGTTCTGGGAGTTCTAATCCCCAAGCCCGACCCGAAGCCAGACTTGACTTGTGAGAGCTTGATCCAACAGACTGTTGCTTGGAGCGGCCCGCAGGCCCACATCATTATTCCCGGTTGAGGGCCACAGGGCTAATAACACTGCAACCCAGGCATGACAGGGCGGATCTCGTCGAAACATTTAATATACTGAACAATTTCAAATCAAATCAAATGTTTATTTAGGTAAGGTACATACATGCAAGAGATTTTACAAAGAGTGATGGATTATTATTTAATAGAAGAGTATTTGGAGGATGTTGATCTGGACAGTTTCTTCAAAATGTCAGATGTAACACAAACGAGGAGCAACGGGTTCAAGCTCAAACCACAGTGTAGGACAGAAAACAGGAGATGCTTTTTCACCCATAGGGTTGTAAACCCGTGGAACCGCCTACCCGCCGAAACCGTAAACACCAAAACTCTGCTGGGGGTTAAAATACAGCTTGAAAAGATCATCAGGGCAAATGGGGGGGGGGGGACCTTTGACAAGCCGCCGGCTTCCTGACCTCATTGAGGCCACTAGTATTAGTGGTCCTCGGGTACATATCCACAACAACCCGGTTGGTCCGGCACTTCTTGAAGAAAAGTATCTAGTTTTCTCTTGAAGATGTCCAAGTTTGTTCCGGCAATATTTCTTATACTCGCTGTGAGGATGTTGAACAGCCGCGGACCTCTGATGTTTGTACAGTGTTCTCTGATTGTGCCTATGGCACCCCTGCTCTTCACTGGTTCTATTCTATATTTTCTTCCATATCGTTCACTCCAGTACGTTGTTATTTTACTGTGTAGATTTGGGACCTGGACCTCCAGTATTTTCCATGTGTATATTATTTGATCCTTTTTAGGGAGTGCATTTGGAGAGCTTTGAGACGATCCCAATAGTTTAGGTACTTTATCGTATCTATGTATGCTGAATATGTTCTCTGCATTTCCTCTATTACAGCAATCTCTCCTGCTCTGAAGGGGGAAGTGAGTACTGAGCAGTACTCAAGACGGGACAGCACAAGTGATGTGAAGAGTACAACCATTGTGATGGGATCCCTGGATTTGAAAGTTCTCGTAATCCATCCTATCATTTTTCTGGCTGATGCAATATTTGCTTGGTTATGCTCCCTAAACGTTAGGTCGTCATACATCATTATTCCCATATCCTTTACATGCTGCTTTCTTACTATGTGCACATTTGATTGTTTTGTACCCTGTATTATGTTTAAGGTTCTCATTTTTACCGTATCTGAGTACATGGAGTTTAACACTGTTAAACATCATGTTATTTTCTGCACCCAATTCGAAAGCTTGATTAATATCTGCTTGTAGTTTTTCAATGTCTTCAGCAGTGGAAATTTTCATGCTGATTTTTGTGTCATCTGCAAAGGATGATACAAAGCTGTGACTAGTATTTGAGTCAATATCTGACATGAGAATAAGGAAAAGCAGTGGTGCAAGGTCTGCACCTTGAGGTACAGAGCTTTCAACTGCGCTTGGACTCTATATTATTTGGTTGACTATTATTCTTTGTGGTCTGTTCGATTTTAAATTGAATATCCACCGTCCTACTTTACCTGTTATTCCCATTTACCTGTTATCACTCCATGGTTACATTTATCGAATGCCTTTGCGAAGTCCGTGTATACCTCATCTGCATTTTTTTTCTTCTAATGCCTCGGTGATTTTGCCTTAATGATCAAGTAGCTGCGAGAGGCATGATCTTCCCGCTCTAAATCCATGTTGCCTTGGGTTGTGAAGGTCATTGGTCTCCATGAATCTGGTGACCTGACTCCTGTTCACTCTCTCAAATACTTTTATTATGTGGGACGTTAGTGCAACTGGCCTATAATTCTTAGCCAATGCTTTGCTCCCTCCCTTGTGTAGAGGGACGATGTCTGCTGCTTTAAGCGCATCTGGTATCTCCTCCGTGTCCAAGCTCTTCCTCCACACTAATGGAAGTGTGGAGTTCATATTTTTTAGTTTTTTAAAACTAAAACCTATTTAGGAAGTTTCCTATTTGTCGATAGCAGAGGAGCACTTGATTTATTAAACAGTCGAAATGCAATCTTCATGTCCATAGTTGAAGATTGTAAGAAAAAGACGAATGAGATACGTCTGAAAGGTCACAGTGAAATTCATGTGGATTCCATCTCGTGTTGGAATAGTGCTCAACGAGGTGGCGGATGACCTGGCCAAACGCGCGACATCAAAACCTTAAGTTGACATTGAATATGTTTTAACAACTAGTCAAATAAGAAGCAAAATAAGAAATATTCAGGCACAGGCATTAGTGGCGAGGAGAGGTATAATGTATGAGGGAAGCCAAACCATGCAACACTACAGGTGTGCGAGTCAAAACTGCCATTTCACTTATGGTAAAAGGAGAAATGCTTGGAATGACTCTGTGCACATCACCACACACTTGGTCCGGGAGACATCTCCCGTCACGCAGGGTGCAGTTGCACCTCCACAGATCTCCAGTATCAGCTCTTGATACTGGTAATGGCTCAAAAGGGCCACCACTTACGGGCTATTCATGCCCGTGCCACCTTTTCGATGGTTTAATCGTCATCTTGGACACATTCATGGGAGACATCTCCCGTCACGCAGAGTGCACTTGCACCTCCACAGATCTCCAGTATCAGCTCTTGATACTGGTGATGGCTCGAAAGGGCCACCACTTACGAGCTATTCATGCCCGTGCCATCTTTTGGGTGGCTTCATCTTCATCTTCTTCATCTGTTTAAAACACGGGAGACATCTCCCGTCACGCTGGGTGCAGTTGCACCTCCACAGATCTCCAGTATCATCTATTGATACTGGTGATGGCTCAAAAGGGCCACCACTTACCAATTCATGCCCGTGCCACCTATTGGGTGGCTTCATCTTCATCTTAACACATTCACAAGGGAGACATCTCCCATCATGCAGGGTGCATTCGCACCTCCACAGATCTCCAGTATCAGCTCTTGATACTGGTAATGGCTTAAAATGGCCACCACTTACGGGCTATTCATGCCCGTGCCACCTTTTGGGTGGCTTAATCTTCATCATCAATCTTCATCATCTGTGCACATGCGGTTCAGGCTTGGGTACAAGTATTACTGGGAAAATGTAAAGTTGTTAATGATAATGAAACTGTGTAAACTATGTGGTATATTAAGGTCTCACACCCTCACCCATTATGTTCTTGAGTGCCTGTTGATTAATGTATATAGAAACGCTGAGATAAGGACTGTTCCTGAATAAATAGTCTGGATGTGTTACAACGGAAAGATTGGTGATATTCTGGAGACATAAGAATTTTGCACCAAGACTGTAACTTTGTTGATTGATTGATTGATTAAGCCAACCAGGAGATGGCACGGGCATGAATAGCCCGTAAGTGGTAGATTGTATTTTATTTATTTTTAATGAATGTGTGCTGAGGTCGCATTTAAATCGTCAGGCTGCTATCACGGGGGAGGATACTGCTTGACAGTCTTTATGAGGGTGTCCAGCTGCTGGACACTTTTCATTACCAGAGGAGTGACAGTGTTGATGGCTTCAGGGTGGTTACTGCAAGATTCAGGGACTCTTAAAGCTCTTCTAAGGTCGTTGGTTGCTTCACATGCCAGGTGATTGTGAAGTAATGGCTTCTCTGTGACTGTTGACAGAAGATGCATTTCCTCTGTCGGGGTTCACCAATCTCCCAGTTGCATCTGTAACCTAGACGTAGTCTATATGACCGAACTGCTATTTCCCTGTGGATTCCTTTCGGGATATTTAACCTGTCTAACTTGATGGCCTGAAGATACCATATTGCAGAGGGCGAACCTTCTGCTGCTCTCTGGTGTAGATGGGCTTTGTTGAGGTGTGAGAGCTTTTTGGTGATGTTGTTTATGTACTCTAGGCTGGGTTGGATTGTTTTGTGGATCACTGGATGACGAGTTGCTAATTTAGCAATTTCATCGGCTTTCTCATTTAATGGGATTCCAACATGGGATGGGATCCAGTTTAGGGTTATGTTGAGTCTTTTGCCTTTAGCTACTGCTCGAAGATACAAAATGGTGGTAATTAGTTCCACGTTGTCTCTCCAGTGCTTTTGTCCTAATATTTGAAGTGCGGCTTTTGAGTGTGTGTGATTGCATTCAGAGTGTTTTGTGCAATCACACATGCAAATGCCTGTTGTATGGCAAACAGCTCAGTTTGGGTTGATGATACTGGACCTCCCAGTCTCCAATATGCCTGTTCGCTGACCGTGCAAAGAGCAGCGCCAGCACTCTGTTGAATTGTCTGAATATGTATTGCAAATTGTCTGTGTCCCTAGTCATAAAAGTAATTGTGTGTACGTCTGGTAACATATTGCATGTGTAAAGGAAGAAATGTATGTTTATCACTCGATATTCAGTAATATGATGCATTTTATATTCAGTAATAGTTGCATTTCTTCAATCTGATGTGAATGCTTCAATCTCTGCTTGATTTCTTCAATCTCCCTGTTTAAATGATTCTTTCTTTGTTGAGAAAGTCGTGTCTGCTTAAGCATTTCCGTCATGTTTTTCCTTGTATTGTAGTGTCGTCTGTGTTCTCTCTCTATACACATCTGTATAGATTATATATTCTGGTATCCAGATCTCACCGTCCAAAAATTCCCTTGTATGTGTTTCTATGAAAGTTCCAAATAATGCATATGACTCGGTGAGGAGGCTTTATGAACGTTACTTTGTTTTTTGTTCTTGCTTTTAGTCCTTGTATGTTGACAAAGATGAGTGAGGTTACTTTATTTGGGGTAGTTTGAATGGGAGACTTTTCTGGCAGGTCCATTATGCGTGGACATATCGGATTTGTTCTGACCAACACCAATTGATGCAGGGTTGTTGCCTGTAACTCTGTTGTGGTGTACTCACCTAATTGTGCTTGCGGGGGTTGAGCTTTGGCTCTTTGGTCCCGCCTCTCGACTGTCAATCAACTGGTGTACAGATTCCTGAGCCTACTGGGCTCTATCATATCTACATTTGAAACTGTGTATGGAGTCAGCCTCCACCACATCACTTCCTAGTGCATTCCATTTATTAACTACTCTGATAAGTGTAATTGTGTAATTGTATCTGTGATTCCGGTATGCAAGTGGGTCTTTCATCCAGTTCCATACGTTCTCTCTGTTCCACCTTTTGAAATCACTTTCGTCTTGGTATAAAAAATTATTTGAGTTTCCTCCAATGCCATTTTTTCGTTTCATACAGCAAACATCGGCGTTTACTCTCGCAGAACAAACGCAAAGGTTTATTTAAACAATACTTTAATTGCCGGTATTGGCAGCCTGTATTGTGACCACCACTGGGCGTTGGTGATTGTTGCTTGCATTTGCAGATATTAAAACCATCCTCACATTAGGGTTATCAAGGTTTATCTAGGTCAACTACTGACCTTTCCCAGGATGCAGCCCATATCAATCGCGTAACTCCTGGGTACCTATTTGCTACTAGGTGAACACAAGCCGCCGGCTTCCCAGTGGGCACAACATCCAGATCAACACCAATGTTGGTTAATAGTTATTCAACGCCGGACTCGGGCCGGTCTTGGTCACTGAGCTCTCTTGGTTCCTGCCTACTTCGAGGCCACTAAAGAGATGGTGGCCTTCAGGTAAATCCATTTCTGCCCTGCCAGGGATTTAACCACCTTATCGTCTCGAGCGTTCACATCACTAAACTGATGTACTAAATTACCCGAACGTAACCTATCCAAAGATTCCCGATTAGAAAACGAGACATCACGTCAATTTCGCAGGTAGCTACGATTTTTAGTACATTAGTTTTTGGTTATTGGGGATTAATACGTCAAAATGCGATGTACTATTAGAGAGGCCCCTCGATGGGTCTCTGGCGTGCGAGCCGAGGACATACGTCCCAGCTTATCGAGTGCATACACACTGTGAATATACCTTTGTTCTACACTACGTATGCTGGCTTGTTGTTCAGTAGGCTCTTGTCGTGACTTTAAACAACAATCCCATGTAGATGACAGACCAAAAAATCTGCACCAAACCAGTCACGGCTTATTATACCTTGCGATGAACAAATAACTGACCAATATAAACGCTTATACTGCTTGCTTTCCTGTTATCCCGTATTTTCCTTAACAATTACACAACCAAACGAAATAAGAGTCCGAAAAGGAGCAGGAAACTAATTATCGCGTCATGGGATGACATCATGCACAAGCCTGACTCATTGCGCCCTGTGTCCCCATACTATGTACGATGTATAAATGTGTGTTGTCGGGCCCTGTAATACTGTCTGGTCTCGCACCTTGTGCATAATATTGATATCTGGTTTGTGTTTCGTGTGGTGCACATATCTGCTTCGCTGTGTCAGATATCTCGCCTAATCTGCCAAATTATATCTCGGCCTCCGCGGTGTTCCTGGTGGTGATGTGCAATCCCTGAGTTGTCGCATCCCAAGCCATTGATTTTGATTGTTGCCGCCGTGATGTATAAACCTGTCCTGAAGTGTCTTGTTCTACATGTGAGGAGACAACCATATGCTAGCGGGACAACCATACGAAAGTAGGATAACCATACGCCGTGTGAGGGACAACCATACACGGTGAGACAAATATAAGCCTTGTGTAGGACAAACATACACCCTGTGAGGGTCAAACATGTCTCGTCGCGTCCCATGGCCAAACACGTTACCGCACAGATATTGGCTCGTGTGACGTTAGGCTATAAATCTTTATTTCTACCCAAATGTCACACCGCATGATGCTACATACACTGTATACAGTCACAGTACCCCCCGAGACGTCCACATTTCTACACTAATATAACTTAAGTCTTATTGGTAATGGCTTCGATGTTTTCCCTGATTCGACCTTTATATGCCGTTTTCAAGAGTACACATTTTATTGTGCTTGATTAGCGCGGGGTTAACGCGATGTCACTTTCTTTGTTTGCTGTGGGTGGTACACCGGGCTTTTGGAGTTTATATGCATTTAGTCCTGTAGAGAATTCATTTGCGAACACATTGATACCAAAATGAAAGACGAGAATTGAGGTGACCAAAGTGAAAAGAGTGTACACATTTCATTACTCTTGAGCGCTCCCAGGTAACATGCTCTCACTTTCTCTCTCTTTGTGCGAGTGGTACGCCAGGTTGTAAACGTTTCTTTATATGCATTTAATCCTGTAGAAAATTCTGTTGCGAACACATTGATATCAAATTGAAAAACCTATGACGGGAATTGAGATGATAAAGTTGAAAAGAGTTTTCACTTTTCAGTATTACTGTGCTCTCTAATGGAAGGCCCCCCCCCCTTGGGGTGGCATGGTGCTTTCTTCCCAGTAACCGCGGCCTGCTTTCATCACGTCGGCGGGTGGAGGGCGCTGCGGTTTTTGACAATATATGCATATACTCCTGTTGGGAATTTTATTGCGAACACATTGATGTCAAATTGAAAAACCTAGGACGAGAATTGAGGTGACAAAGTTGAAAAGAGTATACACTTTTCAAAATTATCCCGCGCTCCTGTGTGCATATCCAAAACCGCCTATAGCAAGGTGCTCGCGCGCGCTGAGCACCAAAGTGAAAAATTAAGTACTATCTAATCAACTCCAGTAACCTACCTTACCTCCTAAATGTCCACCTATGTCTTGCTATTTTCAAACAATACAGATTATCGACCAACTTATGAAATTGCTGATATCTGCCATGTATAAACTTAAAATTGTCCGTCTATTTAGTTAAAATTATTTATCTTGTTTCATTCAACATGTAATTATTGTCATTCTTTTTCTTTTGAAAATCCTGCTTTTGATCTCAATTAATTTGAAGACTAAGTTTGTAAGTGGTTTTCCCCACTTCTTGCCCGAAACGCTGTGTGTATTAGTAGCTTTAGGCATAGTATATACTAGCTCTATCTGCAAATCTAAAATTCTGTTTGTAACTCATTTTGTATGTATGTACTTTTACCCGAATAAACATTATCATTATCATAAACAGGCATCCTGTTTTATGTCATCCTGGTTTGTCTCTCGGAGAGATTGTAGGATCCGTTGGTAAATCAGGATGATTTCCCGGTTGCAATTCTTTTAACCATATCGTAGCTCAGTCGATTAAGGCAGCGTCTGGGATCCTCTCGGACGTAGGTTCTAACCCTCATCACGGCCCTTGTGGATTTGTACAGGCCTCCTGTGTCCCCCAACACTGGGAATCCAAACCATGTCACAAGCCAATGATTGCCCCGTATTGTTGCTGACTTGATTGTGTTGTAATGAATTTCTCTCTCTCATTTCTTAGTGATGGACATGCAACATTAGCTGTATATCGTCTTTATCACGTATTATGTGATCCTCGAACTTTGCTAGATACACAATTCATATATATCTAACTCTTGATACAACTATTCAAAGACGAAAACAATGAAATCGACGTTTAGATCAAGTTTCATCAAATAAACTAACTTACATAACATTTAAAGGTTGTAATAAACTTTGAAAATGGCAGTGATGTCCTTATCACAAACACTGAATATGACGGTGATGCCTTTGTCACAAACACTGAATATGACAGTGATGCCCTTGTCACAAACACTGAATATAACAGTGATGCCCTTGTCACAAACATTAAACATGACAAAATACAACGCCAATTTTGTTATACGTTCGTGTGTATAAACTGGACATGAGGATGCTTTGATTTCACACATCATTACTGTAAATTGCTGAGCTAAACGAATATTGGGTCTCCGTTCCTTTGTGTGTTTATCTACCAGTGACTTCTGGGAAGGGAGAGGAGCTATCAGGAGAAAGCCCCAAGCCATTATTATCGAGTGGCTTGGCTTCTAACAAAGTCTCCGTGGTGTAGTGGTAAGACACTCGCCTGGCGTTCCGCGAGCGCTATGTCATGGGTTCGTATCCTGGCCGGGGAGGATTTACTGGGCGCAATTCCTTAACTGTAGCCTCTGTTTAACGCAACAGTAAAATGTGTACTTGGATGAAAAAACGATTCTTCGCGGCAGGGGATCGTATTCCAGGGACCTGCCCGAAACGCTACGCGTACTAGTGGCTGTACAAGAATGTAACAACTCTTGTATATATCTCAAAAAAAAAACTCCCGGTAGTTTGTCGGGACTACTGGAAGTGAGATCTAGCTCTTAATGCCTCGCCTCTAATTCCTTTACACGTGACGGTCAAATTACATTTCTCAACATTAAGAAAAATATGATAAAAATGTTAATGTTGAAGCCAATTTCATCCGCATCCTCTAACTTGAGTGCATTCCACCATGCAGGGAATCAGAACTTCCTTACATCTGTATGACACAATTGTGTGTCCAGCTTCCACTGATGTCCCCTTAACTTACCTCTTTAATTTAAATAGCGTTCCTTTGTCCCCTGCAAACTCACAACATAACGGTCACTATGACTCCCTTGTTACAACTTGTAATGAAGTTGTTACATCTTGTTATAACGTGTTTATGACGTATTAGAACGTTGTTACAACTTGCTATATTGGTTGTTACAATTGTTAGGTGTTAAAACATGTTCGGGCGTTTATAGCAACGTCGTAGCTTCGTCGTGTGATCTATTCCTCCTCAAAATCTTGTATGTAGTTATCATATCCCCTGGTTCTTCTCTCCTTTAAGGTTGTGAGGGCGAGTTCTCTCAGCCTATCATAGCCGATGCTCACAATTCTGATACTCATTTAGTTGCAAACCTCTAAACTTTCTCAAGTTTGTTTCACAAGGTGTGGGTATGAATGCTGGAGCTGCATACTCAAGAAATGGTCTCACAGTGGCAGTGTGTATGGACTTGTTAGCCTCCTTGCTTAAGATTCTTAAATAACGTTCTTATGTTGGCCAAAAGTTCCCACATGTAGATGTTATCCTGTTCACATGAGCTTGTGGTGATAAAGTTAGGACTTTGCCTACTTCCAGGTCTTTTTCTCTTATTGTTTTTTGTAATTGCCTTCCCTTTATTGTGTAGTTAGATTCCAACAGCCATTTATCTGCCCACAGCTGAAAGTTGTCTCAAGGTCTTCTTGCAGTACGCTACATTCCTTTTCACTTCTTACTCTCTTCATTACCTTTGCACCATCTTTAGAAGTCGACATGTCTGAATGCACTCCCCCTGCAAGGTCATTTACATACGTTAAAAAGAGCAATGGTCCTAGGACAGAGCCCTGTGGAACACCACTTTCCACTCCTCTCCAGCCAGGCACATCCTCTCTGAATCTAGTACAGTACCTTTCCTATGTAGGCGATGAGTCACAATAACGTGGCTGAAGTATGTTGACCAGACCACACACTAGAAATTGAAGGGACGACGACGTTTCGGTCCGTCCTGGACCATTCTCAAGTCGAACAATCGACTTGAGAATGGTCCAGGACGGACCGAAACGTCGTCGTCCCTTCAATTTCTAGTGTGTGGTCTGGTCAAAAGTACCTTTCCTGTTTCCGGTCTCTTAAGTGTAATGTTGAGCACTATAGTTAATGGGTAACCTTCCCACCACCGCTCACGGGATGTGTTTGGTCTGTATAATAAATTAACTAAACTAGAAACCTGCTCAATACTGTACTCCGGGTGACCCAAATACATGGCTTACGTCTCTCCCGTTGCACACAGTAATGACGCGGTAATTGCCAGCTTGTTAGCAAGTACTGTTACAAATTACGGTAATGAGAAATGTAACTGTTAAAAACCCAAACTATATTTGTTTAATTTGTTCCAGTGGATTGTAATTGTTTTATTTACGGTAAGTTCCTATTTGTAAGGTTTGCCTGCGTGCGTGTGCGTGTGCGTGTGTGTGTGTGTGTGCGCGCGCGCGCGCGCGTGTGTGTGTGTGTGTGTGTGTGTGTGTGTGTGTGTGTGTGTACTCGCCTAGTTGCGCTTGCGGGGGGGTTGAGCTCTGGCGCTTTGGTCCCGCCTCTCAACTGTCAATCAACTGGTGTACAGATTCCTGAGCTTACTGGGCTCTATCTGGGGTGTGCGTGTGTGTGTGTGTGTACTCATCTAGTTGTGCTTGCGGGGGTTGAGCTTTGGCTCTTTGGTCCCGCCTCTCAAACCGTCAGTCTACTGGTGTACAGATTCCAGGGTTCCTCGAGCTCTATTTATCTACATTTAAAACTGTGTATGGAGTCAGCCTCCACCACATAATTTCCTAGTACATGCCATTTACTTACTACTATGACACTGAAAAAGTTCTTTCTAGTGTCTGTGACTTGAGTACTCAGCTTCCACCTCTGTTCCCTTGTGCGTGTACCACCCGTGTTAAATAATCCATCTTTGTCTATCCTGTCAATTCCCCTGAGAATTTTGTACGTGGTGATCATGTCTCCCCGAGCGCTTGTGTCTTCCAGCGACGTGAGGTACATTTCAAGCAGCGTTTCCTCGTAACTCATTCCTGTTAGATCTGGGACTAGCCTAGCCTACATGTACCTACACAACCTGATGCCCTGCAAGAACTAATGTTGAAAATCATTCAAGAACTTATTTGAATTTAATTATACGTTGCAGTGCATGCAGTGGCTCCGTTGCTGGCATTGCCATTAAAAGTAAATATATGTTGTGCAAATAAACTGTAGCAATCAATGTTAAACAAAAGGATTGAATAGGGAACATGATAAACTACCGCCCATATGATGAGTATGGGTTGCATAATAAACTACTGCTCACAGGATAAGTTTATGGTTCATAATAAACAACCGCTCATAATGAGTATGGGAAGGGTAATCAACTACCGCTCACTAGATGAGTATGGTGTCCACAATAACCTACTGCTCACTGGATGAGTATGAGGTGCATAATAAACTACCACCCAGATTGAGTATGGGGCAAAATATACTCATTCTATGAGTAGTTTATAGTGTGTAATAAACTACTACTCACAGAATGAGTATGTTGGTGCACCATAAACTACCGCTCACAGTACGGGTATGTTGGTGCACCATAAACTACCGCTCACAGTACGGGTATGTTGGTGCACCATAAACTACCGCTCACACTACGAGTATGTTGGTGCACCATAAACACCGCTCACAGTACGGGTATGTTGGTGCACCATAAACTACAGCTCACAGTACGGGTATGTTGGTGCACCATAAACTACAGCTCACAGTACGGGTATGAGGGTGCACCATAAACACCGCTCACAGTACGGGTATGTTGGTGCACCATAAACTACAGCTCACAGTACGGGTATGAGGGTGCACCATAAACACCGCTCACAGTACGGGTATGTTGGTGCACCATAAACTACAGCTCACAGTACGGGTATGAGGGTGCACCATAAACACCGCTCACAGTACGGGTATGTTGGTGCACCATAAACTACAGCTCACAGTACGGGTATGAGGGTGCACCATAAACACCGCTCACAGTACGGGTATGTTGGTGCACCATAAACTACAGCTCACAGTACGGGTATGAGGGTGCACCATAAACACCGCTCACAGTACGGGTATGTTGGTGCACCATAAACTACAGCTCACAGTATGAGTAACCACCGCTGGCCGCAACAATTAAGCAATTAAAGTGATTCGCGTTATGGAACCAACATTATTTAATAAAACAATGATGCATACAATTCAGAATACTAAATGGTATATTTACAAATGTTCTTCCTCGTACATATTCAGAAATACAGCAAATTTAGTACAATGTACTGGCATGATTCGTATCGCACATTCAGAGTTTAAGTTTTAATTGTTATGCTAATTCCCTAGCTCACTCTGCGCGTACATACTGCTGTGATGTTTGTCAATAATCAATAATAATGGAAATTTTGTCCACTTTACACAGCTTAATTGGCATAGTTTGATCTTCATAATTGTATTAAAACCCCTTGTATATATAATATACATGTAACTTGAAAATATATGATGTGAGGATTCAACAGTGTTAATATTCATACGCTTGGTGGAATATAGTTTGACATAATTGTTTTTAGTTTGTATAATATGCGTAAAAAAATATGTTTTTCAAGAATTGAGCGCTATTGACACTTCACTAAATGTATGAAGCTGAGCGTAGCTCTCGCCCACACTGACTACCTCACAACTTTCCTGCTGGTGTTAAAAAAGGAAGAGTTAGTTGATGTATAATATAGTCTGGACCCGGGGATTACCTGCTTGTCCGGGCCCGGCCAGCACCACAGCCACCACCATCAGCACACCATGCAGCCCCATCTTGCCTCGTTCGTCCCTGTACACACCACCACCGGAGACCTCCACACACACTACCGCCTGCCGGCCACAGGGAGGAAATAGCAGGTAGCTACGCGATACATGGTCACCCTCGACCGAGTCGTCGCCAAACACTGTCAAACCCCCGCCACTGCCACGCTAGGCTATTGAAGACCTCAGCGTGGGATGACATATATTCCTTATTTATCTATAAATACTCTCAATTTATACATCACTTAAGCCCAATAGGCACGACCGATTGTTACAAGAGTGATTTATTAGATTGTATGCCAACTTTTCGCATGATGTAAACCAACGCGTTTGAAGTATAAAAAATATACACATTTGCACGAACTGGAAGCCAATAAATACGTTGACATGACGTCGGAGCTCAGTGTTTTCTGAGAATTTCATTACGACCAGTTTCAATCTACTATGAATAGCAAGATCATTTCTCTCATTTCAGTGCATAGATGAAAGAGCATGTATGGATATATCCTCGTCAATCACATGAATGTTTTCCTGTTCGTCCCACGTGATTGAGAACTTGATGGAGCGAAAAGCAGGGAACGGAACGAAATACAGTGGGTTGTAGAGGCACTGGCAAGGGGACGCTCCCACCAGTGGGCGTGTGAGGGCCCCCCCACAACATCAAGGCTGCTCTCTCCCTCCTTCTCCCCCAACCCCTGCAGGCACCCTTGGAGAAGCTCTGCTGGGGTACATTTTGGGTGAGGAGGTACTATAGGTACAGGGCTTTAGGTACCTGGGATATCCTAGAGCAGCTTGTTAAGGTAGGTCGGGTTCCTTCTCGACTCATCGGGAATTCCGCGTTCGAATCGCGAACGGGACAGAAATGGTTGGGCGCGGTTCCCGTCACGTGATGTCCCTGTTCACCTAGCAGTAAACAGGTGCCCAGGAGTTAGTAAACGTGTTGTGAGGCTGCATCCTGGGAAGGGTGGTGACTGGAGAGAGGGGGGACCTCGATATAAGTCTAAAATTGTGTATATACTGTTGTTGTTTAAGATTCGCTACCTGGAACAAGTTCCAAATAGCACGGGCTATGGTGAGCCCGTAGTGTGTATATACACTGGCTATATATGCATTTAAGTGATGTATAATTCATCGTTTCTCCCGACTCTATGAATTATTATATACGTCCTAGGCCGTGGGTTATTTTTGGAGGTTCGAGCTGGTGAACGATCTAAAGTTGATTCTAGGTAACTGCTTAGAATAAGTCCTTTGACAACCTAGAGTAGTCCTGGAGCAAGTATAATGTATAACCGGTTCTCTCTAGCTCATCACATTTTGACGTATAGTTTACATAAGGCCAAAAATTGATGTGCAATAAAATAGTAGCGGCTTGCGGAATCTACATATGTCCGTTTTTTAAGAACATAAGAACAAATAAGGTAACTGCAGAAGGCCTATTGGTCCATACAAGGCAGCTCCTATTTATAACCACCCAATCCCACTCATATACATGTCCAACCCACGCTTGAAACAATCCAGGTACCTCATCTCCACCACGTTACATGGTAATTGGTACCACAAATCATAACCCTTTTACCAAACCCGTATTTACCCAAGTCTAAACTTATGCCATTTATACCTACTGTTTCGTGTTCCGTCTTGTGTTGATACTTTTAATACCCTATTAATATCCCCCTTGTTATGTCCATTTATCCACTTGTAAACCTCCATCATGTCACCCCTAACTCTTCACCTTTCCAGTGAATGCAATTTAAGCTTTGTTAATCTTTCTTCATATGAAAGATTTCTAATTTGGGGAATTAATTTAGTCATCCTACGTTGGACACGTTCAAGTGAATTTATATCCATTCTATAGTACGGCGACCAAAACTGAACTGCATAATCTAAATGGGGCCTAACCAGAGCAAGATATAGCTGAAGAACAACACCAGGTGTCTTGTTACTAACGCTTTGATTAATAAATCCCAGTGTCCTATTTGCCTTATTACGAACATTCATGCATTGATCCTTTGGTTTTAAATTCTTACTGATCATAACTCCCAGATCCCTTTCGCAATCCGACTTTGCAATCTCAACACCATCTAGCTCGTATCTTGTAACTCTATCATTACCTAGCCTCAAAACTTTACATTTATCACCATTAAACTGCATTAAATACAAATTGTTTTATTTGGCCTCGAAACCATTCAGTTCACATCGCGTAGGATTCCAGGTTCGATTCCCTGGCACAGCGAGACGTGTGGGCTCGTTTTCTTACACTTGATGCCTTTGTCCCCCCTGGCCGCAAATAGATACCTGCCAGTAGGCAATTATCGTGGGTTGCATCATGGGGAAGGTCAGTCATTAGCCTAGGGGTTCCCTGGTAAGCCTAATAACAGGCTTCCTGTCGCCGACAGCGAAGACCCAATTGCGTGGAGGGTGAAGGATGTGCTGCCTGGCCTCTCAAATAGCGCATCGCATTTTAACCTTAAAATCCCCCTAAGGTCAAAAAACCGGTGTACTAAAAAGCATAGCGGCTCGCAAAACTGTGGCGATGTTCCGCTTTCTATTAGTGGGTGTCAGGTTAGGTTAGGTTCGGGCAATTTAGTACATCAGTTTAGTGACGTTTTGAATGCTCAAGAGGAAAGTTTGAACAATGACTGTGGTTGTTAAACTACATAATTCTGCAGCAGACTCGAGGATAAAGTTATGACATCAAGTGATATCAAAAGTGTTACGTAATTCCCCTGCATAAGTTTTTTTATTATTATTTTTTTTTATTATTATTATTTTCTACCACAGACGTGGCCACACATTTACAATGCTAACCAGCATATATACATTTTCTCCTGTCCTCCATGGACAGGGTTAGAGAAGTGTTAAACATATAGTTCAAGGGTTTATTGAACAATCAACCACAGAAGGTGATTCGGTGCTTTTAAAATGCTAAGCTAACCTACATACGTAAATACATAGATACACAGATTTACGTATGCCCTACATAAAGTGTTTGATGTGTATTTTACATAGTGTCATTAATGTACATTCACAAAGATGAAATGTAATTCTGATCAGCTTTCATATATACTTTATACCCATACATATAAACACACACACACACACATATATACACACACACACATGCATTCACATACATTTGCCTGCATAACAGTGGAAGGCTGCGTCTTCCTACCGTCCTCAACACCACCACGCTACGACACCTCCTCTACAACATCACAACCTCCAGCCAGACGTCTGGAGAGCTCCACCACGGACCCTCCACCCTGTCCCGAGAGCCCCACACGCCAGGTGTTCCCCAGTGACTTGTCCAGCACACGCAAACGACCCATTACTTCCCCGGCTCATAGTTACATCTTATATCATGCCGCCAACGTGACGTCACCCGAAGGCGTATATAAGCTTTTGCCAGCGACTTAGCACACATTGGCATAGATGGTAATGAAAAGGCAGACTCACTAGCAAAAACTGCCACTGCCCTACCTGTTGTACAGGTTCAAATACCTCCAAGTTTCTCACAGATTAAGGAGCAAATCAAGAAGAAAATATTCTCAACTATCAAAAGTCGCCACAGAGCCAAAGTAGCGGAAGGAAGATCCACTGCGATATGGTACGAACAAGCCACTGGGTACTACTCTTTCAAGCCTGGCAAAAAGATATCCAGAGACATTGCAGTAGCCATACACAGACTCAGACTTGGTTACAAGTGCTGCTGGGAGGTAATGAACCCAATAGTTAACGAGTGTCACTTCAGAACTTCAACAAGATCTTGTAGATCTGAGGCAAAGTGAAATTGACACCAGTAATTCCATCTATCATCATACCATCATGCAAGAGGAGCCACACATCTATGGATCATCCAATAAAATCAGCAGACTTCTAGATGTTACTACTGCTCGGCTTAGACTTGGTTACAAGTATCTCTGGGAATTCTCATTATCTGCCGATGTAGATCTGACCAAATGTAAACTGTGCGGTGTCAACAAAATTATTCGCACACCCTCCGTCACTATGTGATGGAGTGCAAAAAGATACGTGAATTTAGAGAATTCTATAACCAATGTTCCAGCGATGTGTAAATATTTCATTCAAAATTATCTGCTACCAGAAATTTTAGCCAAATATCCCAGTTTGCTAACTGTAGGTAGTAACTGAGTGATTGTAACCTATCCACCGCTGCCCACTGGATGGGGGGCGGTGTGCAGGACAAACATATAAATTGTGACACTTTCCACATATGTCAGTTGCTTGATTTAGACCTTGTATTTGAGGTCGATCTCGAACCCATTGTTGATGTTGTGACGACTTATATTGAATTTTGTAACTAGCTCACCAAGATTGTAACTTGCTTAGCTAAATGAATTGTGGGGTTCAGTCCCTGAGCCCATTATGTGCCTCTGTAACCCTTTCCACTACCGCCCACAAGATGGGTATGGGGTGCATAATAAATGAACTAAACTAACTGTGAAACAGAAGCAGAGGCGCCACTGTTGCACTACTTGCTGGAATGTGAAGCTACTGAAGCCCTGCGCATCAAACTCAACATTAATCCAACGAC
The DNA here is from genome assembly GCF_040958095.1 of Procambarus clarkii. Taxonomy (NCBI): domain Eukaryota; kingdom Metazoa; phylum Arthropoda; class Malacostraca; order Decapoda; family Cambaridae; genus Procambarus; species Procambarus clarkii. The sequence continues at coordinate 25,392,353 of NC_091181.1, forward strand.
AGCAGCTGCATTAGATGCACATTCCACCGCGACTACAATAATTAGAAAAGCTGTTGAGGAATGGGACTCATTAGTGAGCATTCTGCATCTACATCCGCCACCAAGATAATGTTAATAAAACAAGATTAAAACCAGTGCACTAAAACAGAAGCGATAAATAAGCAGGGAAAAAGGAGAAATTCCCCTCCTACATTTTAAACTTAGACTCAAATATCACAGAAACAAGGTTATCGCGTATAACCAAACTCAATTATGGGCTCACCATAGCCCGTGCTACATGGACACCTCGTTCTGAGTAGCTAAATCTGAAACAACAAACAACGACTTAGCACACACATACACAGACTTAGACTTGGTTACAAGTGCTGCTGGGATGTAATGAACCCAGTAGTTAACGAGTGTCACTTTTGTGAAACAGAAGCGCCACTATTGCACTACTTACTGGAATGTGAAGCTACTGAAGCCCTGCGCATCAAACTCAACATAAACCAACTTACACGCACTAGAAAACAGGATCAAACAAAGGATAGCCACCATAACGGCAAATCTTGTTGGAACCATCGCCAGACTGTCAATCAAAGATAGCATTCACAGATCGCTTCAGAGAAACCTTCAATACAGAACAAGTGCATGGACGGATAATCTGGTCAAGATTCTAGAGAAAGTGTACTTGAAATGGACCATTAAAAACAAAGGAGAAGAAAGACCATTAAAAACAAAGGAGAAGAAAGACCATATCAACACTTTCGGCAGCCTCCTCCATGGGAAGAATCGAGTCTAAAGATAATCATTGAAGGATTAGCAGTTAAAAAAATCAGGTTGTGACACGCAGAGGCTCAAAGAAGTAATAGAACAACAAATGGAAACCATCTCAAGACCTGTTACGAACCCGGATCCAGCGTCCGAGCCTGGAGCAGTGACAAACACGCCATCTGTGGGTCAGCTCCCGAAACCCCCGCCAAACGGACGACGACACCTGGTGAGGACAGCGTGTACTGGCCTCGAGGACCAGTTTCCAGTCTGGTTCAGCGCTCAACACCGCCGCTCCTGACCTCTGGTGAGGTGGTGCTCCGACGACAGCGCCATCTATGGACTGGATACGTCAGGTGTTTGTGCCAGAGCCCGTAAGTAAGGTGTTTTAGTGTGTCCCAGTCATTGATGACGTGTCTGTTTACAGAGTCGACCTGGGACCGCTGTGTTGAAGGTTGAGTCAGTCTACCCGAGGCAGCCAGTCTCCATACCTTGAACGTTGCTGCAGCTGTTGTGAAGTCGTCCCCCCGGAAGAACACTGTGGTGTGTTTGCCTGCCAGTGGAGTGGCAGTAAGAGGATTTACCCGGGACCGACTGTTGGAGACGATCATCCACTGGGGTATTGAGGACAGGAGGGTGATTTGTGATATCACACGAGACTCCTGTCTAGGGCGTACCCCTTATATCGTTCGTGGACTGGCCGTACCAGCCTTGGTGGCTCAGTACCTGCCAGCAGACCAGCTGGACGTGTGGTTGACGGCCTCCACGACGGTGCCCTCAGTGGACCTGTGTTTTGGCTGACCTGTGGCCAGGGTAGGCTCAACTTCTTTGGATATTTCGTTGTGTGGCCACGAAGAAGCACCAAGGACTCGGCACCGAGAGTTGTGGCACCAGAGTCTTCAGCAGAAGACTATATTGTGTATAATCCCCTTGTATAGTGTTAATACCCCTCCCCCTGTGCACCTTTTGATTTTATATATTTAATTGGTGATGGTGACAAGTATAATCTTAAGTTCTTAGCTTTCTTTCCCTACTCCCTTTTAAGTTACTTGCGTCACGGATCTCATCCCTTGATAGCCAATACTGGCTTGGGAACGGATACATATATCTTCCTCTAACAACATCAGAGTAAGGACCCCGTTGCGTCCCGAGAGGGCCGTAACAAGACCTACAACGACTCACATCTTCACAGACGGATCAGTTGACCAACAAAGAGGCTCTGCTGGGGCAGCAGTTTACACTAACAACCATGAAGCTTACTGGAGCATGAATAGTGGGTGCTCAACATTGCAAACAGAATTATATGCCCTGAAGGAGGCCATAAACTACACAATTGAGAATAATTTACATGACGTCATCATTCATACTACTCTAAATCTTCGCTCCAGACATTGTTATCCAGTCAGCACAGAGATAATATACAACTCACAGAAATCCAAAATATAGGAAAAGCCCATAATCTAGGGCTGTCAATCGCCCTAAATTGGATACCAAGTCACATTGGCATAGATGGTAATGAAAAGGCAGACTCACTAGCAAAAACTGCCACTGCTCTACCTGTTGTACAGGTTAAAATGCATTAAAGTTTTTCGCAGATTAAGTAGCAAATCAAGAAGAAAATACTCTCAACTATTAAAAGTCGCCACAGAGCCAAAGTAGCGGAAGGAAGATCCACTGCGATATGGTACGAACAAGCCACTGGTTACTACTCTTTCAAGCCCGATAAAGAGATATCCAGAGACATTGCAGTAGCCAAATACAGACTCAGACTTGGTTACAAGTGCTACTAGGAGGTAATAAACCCAATAGTTAAAGTGTGTCATATTTGTGGAACAGAAGCAGAGGCGCCACTATTGCACAACTTACTGGAATGTGAAGCTACTGAAGCCCTGTGCATCAAACTCAACATTAATCCAACGACAGCAGTTGTATTAGATGCATATTCCACAGCGACTACAATGATTAGAGAAGCCGTTGAGGAATGGGACTCACTAGTAAACATTTTGCATCTACATCCGCCACCAAGATAATGTTATTAAAACAAGACTGAAACCAGTGCACTAAAACAGAAGGAAAAAGAAACAGGAAAAAAGGAGCAATCCCCTCCTCCATTTAAGACTTTGACCCAAAAATCACAGTAACAAGGTTATCGCGAATAACCGAACAATTCAACCCGTTCTCGCAAATTTAATAAGTCAATATTGACTTAATAAATATGTGCATAGGTGACATACTTAACATAATAGTTTCCCTTGAAAAGCTTCATAGAAAACACCGACCTTACCTAACCTACTTAGTATGTTAAGATAAGCTTCTTATTGCTTCGTAATTACAATTATTACCTAACCTATACCTATAATAGGTTAAGTAACAATTGTAATTACGAAGCTATAAGATGCTTATTTTAACATACAAAGTAGGTTAGGTAAGGTCGGTGTTTTCTATGAAGCTTTTCAAGGGAAACTATTATGTATAGTATGTCACCTATGCACGCAACTAATAAGTCAATATTGACTTATTAAATTTGCGAGAACGGGTTGTCCTTATCTCAATTATGGTATTTGTGCTTTAGGTTCTACTACCCAAATGTATGTACGTCCTCTAATTACTCAACACAAAGCTGCTATTAGAACAATTTCAAACTCTGGCCTCAGACAGCACTCGGTACTTTCTTAAATCTTTGAATATCTTAGGTATTAAGTCACTGCACATCCTCTCAAGTGTACGCTTATATATTTAAAACTCTGAACTGTAATGCCAGTCCTAACCTTAAACGCTCCCTAAAAGGTTGTAACAGAACCCATGAGCACCACACCAGAAAAATACCCATTTGATATTCCAAGAGTGCGCCTTAACCAAACTAGAAATGCTCTACAAATCAAGAGACCCAGAATGTGGAATGACCTCCCCAATCATGTCAAAGGCTGTATCTCTCTCAACCAGTTCCAGAGAAAAACTAAGTACAGTACTACCTAATAAACTTCATGTAAGCTTCCTTACCCCCTAAATGTCAACCCATGTCTTGCTATTTTCAATCAATGCTGTTTGTTGATCAACTTGTATAATTGCTGGTTTTTGCCATGTTCATTATTTTTTTTTCCTTTTTCAACACAATTTATACTTTAATCTCAATTACTATTAAGTTTTATTCTGTGCCCCCCCCCAACACCTTACCCGAAGCAATGTGCGTACTTGTAGCTTTAGGTATTTTATGTACTTGCTCTATCTATAAATCCAACATTATATTTGTAACTCATCTATGTATGTACTTTTACCTGAATAAACATTTGATTTGATGGCCCATAGTGGCCCCACCGTCCAGGGATGGCCCATAGTGGCCCCACCGTCCAGGGATGGCCCATAGTGGCCCCACCGTCCAGGGATGGCCCACAGGATGTGTGACCAGTGTTTTTTTTTTCAGGGATATTCCTGCGCGGGCCCTAAGCCTCTGGCTGGCCCACTAAGTGTTGCTTGTTTCTGTTTCACTTGGGCGGAGTATGAGTATTTATGACTTGCATGGTCGCTTCAGTAATATTTTGTCCCACGTGCTTAACTACTTCTGCTCTGTTGAATCTAAGTTGAAATCTTAATGGGTTTGTAACTCTGCACTGTGTTCGATAATGTTCCAGTGGTCTGTCGGGCATTTCTCCACAGTGCTGACATTTCCTCTCATCTTCCGGAACCTGTAAGCCTATTTCCCATGCACATGGGTATCCAAGCCTGATGCGATGTACGTGTACTTCTGTTGCTCTACTGCTCCCTTTCATCAAACTAAGTGGTTCGTAGTTGGTTGAATTCTTGTACCAACTCGCAGATCCTGATGTGGCAACGGCTGTGTTGTGGTCACTACATCTTTTGCATTGCTCTGTTTCTAATTACTTTCTTAATCTGTGATAGACTCTGTGGTATGTAAATGTCTACATTTCTTCTCTTAGTTGCAAGTTTTGCAGCTTCGTCTGCAATGTCATTTCCTATTATTCCCACATGATTTGGCACCCAGTTGATAAACGACAAGGCCGACGGGTACTTGAGTGTTTGCATTAATTATATGACATTTGTGATCAGATGGATGTTACCATGTTACCACATGTGTGTTCTTGTTGCAAGGTTTCAATGGCAGTTCTCGAATCTTTATGTATGATAACATGTTGTCCGTGTTCAGTAAGAGCATGTTTCAAAGTCTTTTGAATGGCTAGCATCTCTGTAAAGTCGAACACCCATTTGAGAGTCTCCAACTATATACAGAGTTTCCTGCTTTAACTGCAGCTCCGGTTTCTTGTCCCTGCTGGTCTACTGATCCATCTGTGAAGTATGTGAAGCTGTCAGATGCCAAGTTTGCTTCTATATGCATCTGTGCAATATTACGTAGCAGATGAGGATTTGTCTGGTTCTTTTTCCTTCAAGAGCCATAATCTTAAAGTCTGCTGGCAGAGATTCCCAAGGGGCTTGCATAACAAAGTCTGCATGTATTTCGTTGACCCCCTCTCAGTGATTGTGTTTGTTATATCGAATGTATTGATGGTGTTTATCGCACAATGGGTCCACCTGTTGCTATTGAAGGCTCTTCTGTCCAGAGTTAGTGCTCCAGTGATTATATCTTTAAGTGAACTGATTCTAGGTCTAGTCAATATCTTGGTCAGCATGCACACAGCAATCCCTTTAACCCTTATTTCAATCGACATTAGCTTCATTTCTAGTCTTAGGTTCAGTATTTTAGTCCATCTGGGAGCTCCTGTTATGACTTACATTGCATCGTTTTGAATAACCTCAACATTTGCCCACTGACCAGGAGAAAGAGTGAGTAAGGCAGGCGCTGCATAATCAACTAGAGAACGAACGGCGTGTATGTAAAACATTTTTAACAGTGTGTCCCGCTCCTAGACGGGTATGTGTGTGTGTGTGTGTGTGTGTGTGTGTGTGTGTGTGTGTGTGTGTGTGTGTGTGTGTGTGTGTGTGTGTGTACGAAGAAGAGGCTGTGCATGTGTATTCATTTTGGTGTTAGATTTAAGGGTCTATAGCTATCAACTTTTGCAGGGTTATTATGACCACAACAACAGCATACTGACCAACCGGCAAGCGTACTTTAGCGCTGAACGGTTAGATTAGATTATATTTTTTTATTCAGGTAAAGGTACATAAATTGAAGACGAGTTACAAAAATAATGTTGGAATTTAAAGATAGAGCTAGTACATACAATACCTACAGCCACTAGTTTCGGTAAAGCCATAGCGTTTCGATTCAGAGCTCGAGTAAATTTGAAATGTACACACACTGAAGCGGGGGTATTCAGTGTATATACATTGAAATATACATTATATATGATGCTCCTCTATCATCGGACATCATCCTCCGATGATGGAGGTTGTTTCCTCCATCATTGGGACATCCCAGTAATATCCTTCCGATTATGACAGTAGCCTAAGCTACTCTATCCCTTTGAGATGTATTTTTTTCTTGTCTCAATAAACATACTTGAACAGTTCACTATTCAGTTCAAAATAATTTTGGTCTTTACAATAATATTTGTGAGGTTCTTCACAAATATGAAGTGACCATATTTAGGCGACTCTTCAAGTCCAACCAACTACAGTATAGCCTCGTTTTACCTGTTGCGTTACATTTTAACTAATCTGACATTCAAATCCTTTGTCGAATCTAACCACTATTGTGGATTACATTCTGGGGGAAGTTCAGCCAGTTTTCTCGATGACCCTTATCGGCTATGTTAAAATATATGACCAAACTATTTACATTCACCTATTATTATTTTTATTTATTTATATACAAGAAGGTGCATTGGGTTTATGATAGTACATAGCATTTATGTTTTTACATTCTTGTAAAGCCGCTAACACGCATATGCGTTTCGTCCTTAACCTATCAGATAATTTTAAGTAGATAATTTGTAGCAAAATTTGGAGAATATTAACGGGTAAATTGTAGCAAAATTTGAGGATTATCATCAGGTACATTGTAGCATAATTTGAGGATTATTAATTGGTACATTGTAGTAAAATTTGCGTTCAACAACTATGATGCAAGTTTTACAGTCTCCGTGGTGTAGTGGTAAGACACTCGCCTGGCGTTCCGCGAGCGCTATGTCATGGGTTCGTATCCTGGCCGGGGAGGATTTACTGGGCGCAATTCCTTAACTGTAGCCTCTGTTTAACGCAACAGTAAAATGTGTACTTGGATGAAAAAACGATTCTTCGCGGCGGGGATCGTATTCCAGGGACCATAGGATTAAGGACTTGCCCGAAACGCTACGCGTACTAGTGGCTGTACAAGAATGTAACAACTCTTGTATATATCTCAAAAAAAAAAAAAAAAAAAAAAAAAAGATAGCAGTGATTACAATGGGGAAGTTGAATGGCTTAGGTATATATGGGGGGGGGGGGGGGGGTGAGTAGCACAAGATAGTGCGCGAGTTTGACGCACAAGGTAGAAAACTATGGATGAAATTAGGTACTTTTTGGTTTTACTTTTGAATAAGGCGTAGGTTGGACAGTTTTTAATTCGTTAGGGAATGAGTTCTATAGACTAGCTGATTACTGAGTTGTTGTTATTGTTGTTTTAGATATAGCTACTCAGAACGAAATGTCCATGTAGCGCGGACTATAGTGAGCTCGTAATTGTGAACTATTATGTTAAGTATGTCACCTATGCACATATTTATTAAGTCAATATTGACTTATTAAATTTGCGAGAACGGGTTGCAACCAACAGGATAGATGAGAGAGTAATAGAGCGTCACTAGGGCAGGGCGAAGTATATAATATCTGATCTTAGAAAGAATGCCAACAGTTTTAGAAACTTTTTTGCAATATTTAGAATGTGGCCCTGGAAATTCAGCTTGTTATCGATGAAGACAATAAGGAATTTACCATCTACTTTGTTACTAAATTGTATATTGTTTATTCTTAGATCAATTTGATCTAAAGATTTATTACCAAACAAAATATTTAAGGTTTTGTCAATGTTAAGGGTGAGTTTGTTAGCAGTTAGCCAAAGATGGACTTTAATTAGTTTAGTATTCACTGTAACATAAAGAGCAAGAGGGTCAAGACTGGAGAAAATGAAGGTTGTGTCATCAGCAAAAAAAATGGTTTGAGGTGTTGAGGCAATTGGGAGGTCATTAATGTAGATGAGAAAGAGGAGAGGGAGGGAAAAAGGGAATTATATTGGTCGGCAGGGCCACTGTGGGCCATCCTGGTCGGCTGGGCCACTGTGGGCCATCCTGGTCGGCAGGGCCACTGTGGGCCATCCTGGTCGGCAGGGCCACTGTGGGCCATCCTGGTCGGCAGGGCCACTGTGGGCCATCCTGGTCGGCAGGGCCACTGTGGGCCATCCTGGTCGGCAGGGCCACTGTGGGCCATCCTGGTCGGCAGGGCCACTGTGACGTTTCAAATTACGCGGGCTCGGGGCGTCGGGAACTCATCTCGGCCGGGAGGGAGCCACTCAGTCCGGAGTAAACAGAGGTGAACTTGTCCTGTTTCCTCGCTAACGGCGCTGTTGAGGCGGAAACAGGAGGAAGCTGCCAGTGCAAACAGGAGGGGGAGAAGAGGAAGAGGTGAGTGAGAGGGGAAACAGTTGTCGGCGCAACAGTCAGCGGGGGTTGACTGGTGGGCGAGACTGTGTTAGTGGAGAGTTGGGGAGGAAGATGCAGGGTACGTGTGTCAGTGGAGTAACAGGTAAAGTGTGGTGGTAGGTGGGTGAGTGTGGTAGGTGGGTGGTGTGTGGTAGGTGGGTGGTGAGTGTGGTAGGTGGGTGGTGAGTGTGGTGGGTGGGTGGTGAGTGTGGTAGTAGGTGGGTGGTGAGTGTGGTAGTAGGTGGGCAAGTGTGGTAGGTAGTGTGTGTGTTAGTAGGTGGGCAAGTGTGGTAGGTGGGTGAGTGTGGTAGGAGGGTGGGTGGTGAGTGTGGTAGGTGGGTGGATGGTGAGTGTGGTAGTAGGTGGGCAAGTGTGGTAGGTAGTGTGTGTGTGTGTTAGTAGGTGGGTAGGTAGTGAGTATGTTAGTAGGTGGGCGGGTGGTGAGTGTGGTAGTAGGTGGGTGAGTGTGGTAGGTGGGCAAGTGTGGTAGGTGGGTAGGTAGTGAGTATGTTAGTAGGTGGGCGGGTGGTGAGTGTGGTAGTAGGTGGGCAAGTGTGGTAGGTAGTGTGTGTGTTAGTAGGTGGGCAAGTGTGGTAGGTGGGTGAGTGTGGTAGGAGGGTAGGTAGTGTGTGTGTGTTAGTGGGGTGGGTAGTGGGATGGGGGGTCCGTCTAATTACCGCAAGCTACCTTAAGCTACCACAAGCTACCACAAGCTACCACAAGCTACACAAGCTACCACAAGCTACACAAGCTTCACAAAGCTTCCTGGCAATAAGTTAGTAATGAATAAATATGATATGTTAGGTTAGGATGACCTGACCTGACCTGACCTAACCTAACCTAACCTTACTTAACCAAACCTAACTTAACCAAACCTAACCTAACCTAACCGACGCTTGGATCGTCGACTTGATTTGGCGTCACCAGCTCTTTATTTTCGTCTAATTTCTTTATAAAAAGATACTTTTTCAGGTAAAAATTATGATTTTTCGTTTTGTACATTCAGCACCAACATTATAATGAGTAAATATATCCTAAATACATTACTAACGTATTGCCAGGAAGCTTTGTGAAGCTTGTGGTAGCTTGCGGTAATTAAACGGACCGAGATGGGTAGTGTGTGGTGTTAGTGGGGTAGGTAGTGTGTGTGTGTGTTAGTGGAGTAGGTAGTGTGTGTGTGTGTGTTAGTGGAGTAGGTAGTGTGTGTGTGGTGTTAGTGGAGTAGGTAGTGTGTGTGTGGTGTTAGTGGAGTAGGTAGTGTGTGTGTGGTGTTAGTGGAGTAGGTAGTGTGTGTGTGGTGTTAGTGGAGTAGGTAGTGTGTGTGTGGTGTTAGTGGAGTAGGTAGTGTGTGTGTGTGTGTGTGTGTTAGTGGAGTAGGTAGTGTGTGTGTGGTGTTAGTGGAGTAGGTAGTGTGTGTGTGTGTGTGTTAGTGGAGTAGGTAGTGTGTGTGTGGTGTTAGTGGAGTAGGTAGTGTGTGTGTGTGTGTGTTAGTGGAGTAGGTAGTGTGTGTGTGTGTGTGTTAGTGGAGTAGGTAGTGTGTGTGTGTGTGTTAGTGGAGTAGGTAGTGTGTGTGTGGTGTTAGTGGAGTAGGTAGTGTGTGTGTGTGTGTGTGTGTTAGTGGAGTAGGTAGTGTGTGTGTGTGGTGTTAGTGGAGTAGGTAGTGTGTGTGTGTGTGTGTTAGTGGAGTAGGTAGTGTGTGTGTGTGTGTTAGTGGAGTAGGTAGTGTGTGTGTGTTAGTGGAGTAGGTAGTGTGTGTGTGTGTGTGTGTGTGTTAGTGGAGTAGGTAGTGTGTGTGTGTGTGTGTTAGTGGAGTAGGTAGTGTATGTGTGTGTGTGTGTTAGTGGAGTAGGTAGTGTGTGTGTGTGTGTGTGTGTGTGTGTGTGTGTGTGTGTGTGTGTGTGTGTGTGTGTGTGGAGTAGGTAGTGTGTGTGTGTGTGTGGAGTAGGTAGTGTGTGTGTGTGTTAGTGGAGTAGGTAGTGTGTGTGTGTGTGTTAGTGGAGTAGGTAGTGTGTGTGTGTGTGTTAGTGGAGTAGGTAGTGTGTGTGTGTGTGTGTGTTAGTGGAGTAGGTAGTGTGTGTGTGTGTGTGTGTTAGTGGAGTAGGTAGTGTGTGTGTGTGTTAGTGGAGTAGGTAGTGTATGTGTGTGTGTGTGTGTTAGTGGAGTAGGTAGTGTGTGTGTGTGTGTGTGTGTGTGTGGAGTAGGTAGTGTGTGTGTGTTAGTGGAGTAGGTAGTGTGTGTGTGTGTGTGTGTTAGTGGAGTAGGTAGTGTGTGTGTGTGTTAGTGGAGTAGGTAGTGTGTGTGTGTGTGTTAGTGGAGTAGGTAGTGTGTGTGTGTGTTAGTGGAGTAGGTAGTGTGTGTACTCACCTAGTTGTACTCACCTAGTTGTGTTTGCGGGGGTTGAGCTCTGGCTCTTTGGTCCCGCCTCTCAACCGTCAATCAACAGGTGTACAGATTCCTGAGCCTATCGGGCTCTGTCATATCTACACTTGAAACTGTGTATGGAGTCAGCCTCCACCACATCACCCCCTAATGCATTCCATTTGTCAACCACTCTGACACTAAAAAAGTTCTTTCTAATATCTCTGTGGCTCATTTGGGCACTCAGTTTCCACCTGTGTCCCCTTGTGCGTGTTCCCCTTGTGTTAAATAGACTGTCTTTATCTACCCTATCAATCCCCTTCAGAATCTTGAATGTGGTGATCATGTCCCCCCTAACTCTTCTGTCTTCCAGCGAAGTGAGGTTTAATTCCCGTAGTCTCTCCTCGTAGCTCATACCTCTCAGCTCGGGTACTAGTCTGGTGGTAAACCTTTGAACCTTTTCCAGCGTGTGTGTGGTGTTAGTGGAGTAGGTGGTGTGTGTGTGTGTGTTAGTGGAGTAGGTAGTGTGTGTGTGTGTTAGTGGAGTAGGTAGTGTGTGTGTGTGTTAGTGGAGTAGGTAGTGTGTGTGTGTGTTAGTGGAGTAGGTAGTGTGTGTGTGTTAGTGAGGTGGGTAGTGTGTGTGTGTTAGTGAGGTGGGTAGTGTGTGTGTGTTAGTGAGGTGGGTAGTGTGTGTGTGTGTTAATGGGGTGGGTGGTGAGTGTGTGTTATATAATATGCAGGCGATGAGTCACAATAACGTGGCTAAAGTAATTTGTCCAGACCACACACTAGAAGGTGAAGGGACGACGTTTCGGTCCGTCCTGGACCATTCTCAAGTTGATTGTGATGAGGAAGTAGATGCAGGCAATAAATAGGCTAGAAAGAGGTGAGGAGCAAAGTGTAGTAGAGGAGATAGTAGGAACTGCAGAGGGCCTATTGGCCCATACGAGGCAGCTTCTATTATAACCATCGAATGAGGAGGAGATAGTAATAGGAATAAGAGGAGGATAGTAAGGGAACGTAAAGAAAACAAAGAACAGAGAAGAGAGGAGAGAAAGAAAAAAAGAGAAAGATAAATGGAAGGGTAAGCTATGTAAGGTCACGTTTGTTAGAAAGATTAGAGCATTTAAGTATATACTGTGAAAGGGAAGAGTCCACAGCAACAAAGCCAGGACTCAAGTTCATGTTGGGTACATTGTGTATTAGAGCCGATTCAACAAGATGGTGTCTATGTAGAGTAGAGGCAGGAAAGATTATTTTGGAGGAAGACCAATCAATAGGATGATTGGAATCCCTCACATGACAGAAGAGAGCATTGTTAGTGTCTGCAGACTTAACACTTCTCTTGTGTTCTTTAAGTCTGTCATTCAGTGTACGGCCAGTTTCACCAAAGAATTGGAGAGGACAAGACGAACAGGAAATAGAGTAGACACCAGCAGCATTAGAAGTACGAGGAGCAGTGTGAACTAGATTGCTACGAAACGTCGTCGTCCCTTCACTTTCTAGTGTGTGGTCTGGTCAAATTATATAATATATTATTGTATTGATTATTAAAATGGAAATTGTATTGGTGCAATACAACACTATGTATCGGTGCAATGCAATACTACGACGAATATCATAGATGAGACAATCACCAGGGAAGGCTGGCTCCAGGTCTGGCAGTTGGAGTAGAAGAATTCTCAAAATTGTCCATAGATCAAAGACACAATGACGTGGTATTGAATATAACTTGCAAGTGTCTGTGATTTGCCCTTACAGGCAAAATATTACTTAAAAATTCCAGTAGGCACATGTTGCACAAATGACATTGATTCAATGTTGAATCATTATTAATAACTTTGATTCAACAGTGGGTCACTGTTACTTGAGCGTATTTTGCCCACTGGGTTCTGATCGTGATGCTTCTCAAGTTTCTGAAAGCTAGAACAATGGAAATAACAGCACAGTACAAGAAAAGTATAAAAGATGCAACTTAGTAGTTAGTGGAAGGCTTAATACACGAGTTCTTACATTCTTGTACAGCCACTAGCACGCATAGTGTTTCGGGCAGGTTCTTAATCTAAATTTTCCTGGGAATATGACCCGCCAAATCGTTTAACAACCAGGTACCCATTCACTACTGGGTGAACAGAGGCAACTGTTAAGGATTGGTACCCGGTCAATCCTCCCGGCCAGGATACGAACCCAGGCCAAAGTGCTCGCGAAGTGCCGGACGAGTATTTTACCGCTGCACCATAGGGACTGCTAATGTTTTTAAAACCACCCAAACCACACAAAGCCATATATAATTATGTAATTAAAGCTTAAATTATACATACTGTGATTAATTGATAATGGAAATATGGTACTGTACTGTACTTTTACAGCTGGAAATAAATTAATTTTAATAGAAAATACTCATTTCATACTAGAATCTAGACAAAAATAGGTTGTTCCTAATATTTATATGAAGGGTTTATCCTCCCGATGACTGCATGATTACTAATGCTGAGACACATCAGTGTTAAGAAAGACAAGGTTTCAAAAGTGTTTGTCGTCTTTAGTCGCCGCTACTCTATCTACAGCAAAACAGAGGCATGTGTTAGAGGGAGACTTTCTGCACTGTAGTGCAGGATGTTGTTTTTATGGCATATCTTGAGATCTTGAGGTTATCTCGATGATTTCGGGGCTTAGCATCCCGCGGCCCGGTCCTCGACCAGGTCTCATTTTTGTTACACACTCCCGAGGAAGCAGCCCGTAGCAGCTGTCTAACTCCCAGGTACCTATTTACTGCTAGGTAACAGGGGCATCAGGATGAAAGAAACATTTTGCCCATTTGTCTCCACCTCCACCTGTAGAGACAATGCATTTTCTTCATTTTTGTCTCCACTCTTAACGTTCTTCAAGTACAGTAAGGAAAAGTCAAGAGTGCCATGAGTGTAGTTAGAGAACATATAAATAACTATCAGAGGTCAACGACTCTTAAACACCTTGCCGGGATAGTCTGGCCGTGATGGGTATGTGACTCTGGGCTGCAATCAGGCAAGCAGACAAACAGCATCATAAACCAGGCAATCACCAAGGAATTAGCAGTCTTAGAAAAAAAATAGCAGTGCAATACATTACATCAATACAATGTAATATAACTACAGTAGTACACTATATGGTATATATTTGTCTTCATAAATATGTAATACTTAATATGTAATACTACAAATTATATTGAAATTGTGTGTAATCAATCTCATGGTGATATCTTTCATGAACTTAATTCTCACATTCCTGGCACCCTGCATAAATAAGCACTATCTTTAATTAAACTTATAGGATTGCTACTGTCACTGGTATCACTGTTGGGGGGCCAAGAAGCCAGTAGCTTGTGGAAGTTGTCTCAATTTGATTTAATTTTTTCAAAGTACAGTACTGTACAGTACAGGTATAGTATATATATACTTCATGTTTGTTCTGCACTGTGGTATTGCAAGCTGCAGTGGCAATCCATAATTGTCTTCATAATATATATACCATACATGCTCCCATTTCTATGGGTTCCCAGGAACAATATTAATGAATTGAACTGTACTTGCCTAGTTCTCTCGTATTTGTGCTTGCAGGGGTTGAGCTTTGGCTCTTTCGTCCCGCCTCTCTGCTGTCAATCAACTGGTGTACAGATTCCTGAGCTTATTAGGCTCCATCATATCTACATTTGAAAATGTGTATGGAGTCTGCCTCCATTACATCACTGCCTAATGCATTCCATTTGTTAACTACTGACACTAAATTTTTTTTATCAAAAACATATTAAAAATAAATGTTAATGTTTTAGTTACTGGTACTGTATACTGTATCTTTGTTGGGGATTGGAAGCCTTTTATGCTTATCGAGGTCCTGCTTTCCAATCTAAGTAAGGCTGTTGGTGTGATCACCCATCATGTGTATGTGATGTATTGGCCATACAGTATTTAGTGGTGCTTAACCTGACTGATTGCCATGCACATCATCTATTGCCCTACACCATTTAAAGTCAAATATTAATATTTACATAAATTAATGAATTGTTCGTTGCAACTAAGGTCATAGTATAAATACATGATACAGGTCTACCTGCTGTATACTAAAAATGTCCTAATTTTATTTACCTGATTTTACCCGAGGGCCTTTAACCCCAGTAGCCTCGATGAGAACAGGAAGCCGGTGGCTTGTCGAAGGTCCGCCCATTTGCCTTGCCTATATTTTTGAGGTTCCTGCATTCTATTGGGATAGGTTAAGTTTAGTTATATTTATTAGGTTTAGCATAATGCAGGCTGGTGGTAATTTACCACCACTAGCATTTCTCTCTTGCCACAAAAACTATGATTTTCTGTATTTAAATTCCATAAGTGGATGAAGCATATAAACCTATGATTACCACTTGGATAGCAGTGTAATCAACCATATGACTGTACATTACTGAGAAGAAACAGGTGATATGATCACTACATACAAGACTCTGAAGGGAATAGACAAGGTCAACAAAGACAGCCTCTTCAACTTAGGAGAAAGTAGGACAGGAAGCATCAAGACATTGGTGGAAACTGAAAACGCAAATGAGTCGAAGAAATGTTTAGAAATATTCGTGTGCCATTGGGATGGTCAGCAAGTGGAATGGACTGAAAAAAGTGGTGGATGCTAACCTCCATCTACACATTTAAGGCCAGATTTGACAATGATTTTTATCTTCAGAATACAGTAGTTAAATTACATAGTGACAGGTTAGTAGGCAGGGCATAAAGAACTTAACCTCGCTTCCTTGTAGTCACTGATAAATAAGCATGTATTTTTTTACTGTAATGGTTATTAATTAAAAAAAGTGCAGTACAAAAGAAAACATAGTGCTGTAGTACAAGTCAAAAGATTCTCTTTTGCTATGTTGTGAGCACAGAAGTACATATATTTAATTCAGAACTTTTTGAAATCCAATACAGTATTAATATTTGCATTCCAATGCAAGTTGTCAGTACAAAGGATGTTATTTTCCATATATAATAATTGAAACAATATTGGATTTGACCAGACCACACACTAGAAGGTGAAGGGACGACGACGTTTCGGTCCGTCCTGAACCATTCTCAAGTCGATTGTCACAATTCTGAAGTCACAATCGACTTGAGAATGGTCCAGGACAGACCGAAATGTCGTCGTCCCTTCACCTTCTAGTGTGTGGTCTGGTCAAATTACTTTAGCCACGGTATTGTGACTCATCGCCTGCAATATTGGATTCTTTATGCTAACAACTTGCATTAGAATGCTAACATGCATGAAACCAATTACTATATTAAGTTTTGTCATTGATCTCTGATCCCCTGCTCCTCTCACCTCGTAGAGTGAACCAGATTCTGGCTTCTGGCTCCTGAATGTGTCTCGGAGATCTGTGTGTTGAACTAAGGCTTGGTGGTACAAGAGTTAAGCTCGGGGTGCGGCTGGGGGCCCATCAGAAAAGGTAATTTCATTGCATCTGACACGTGATTTTCAAGTCCCTGATAACTTTCGGAAATTGAAGCATATGTGCAGTATTATAATTAGGTATGGTTACCCATAACATAACTGTGCAGGGTGCTTTGTGGGTGAATGTGTTCTAATTTCTTTTTCAGTTATGTAAGGAAATAATAATATTTAGAGATCTTGTCATTATTGAGAAATCTAAAATTAATAGACAGAATAGGCTACACCTATATAAAAATTCCGGTTCATTCCAAATTTTTAATTATTGACGGGTTTATTCGGTAATGATTAATTTACCCCTAGATGTCAGAGGTGGAAGAAAAAGCGAGCAGCACAAGCGAGCGCCTACGTGAGGAATACCGCAGGCATGTGAAGACACAAATCTCTCATGACCTGGTTGACACAATTGCCACACTAGAACAGCATCAAGAGCACCTGCTGCAGCTGTGTGACCAACTCAAGCTTGCCAAGAAACAGGTAATAAACAAAAATAGCCATTGTGTTTCTTTAGGTTTTGTAGTGAAGAAGACTTTTCTGCAAAAAAAAAAAAAAAAAAAAAAGGGGGATGGGTTTACAGTGGCACTCAAAAAATCTAAACCCCGATATAGCAGATTTTGAGAATCTGGACCAAATCTGCCAACCGAATTTTTCCTCCAAGTTTAGATTCTACAAAAAACCTGGATTTAATTTTAATAATAATAATTAAATTTTATTGGGGGACAGACAAGCTGTGTATATATACATGTTAGGCTTATATCAAGGGGCCCCTTTCCCCCCCATTCACCCAAAGGTTAAACTACTAACCCTCTGCAGTATGCAACCACACAACAAGCTGACTAATGCCTGGGTACCATTTTGCTGCTAGGTGAACAGAGGCATTAGGTGAGAGTCGGTCGGCCGAGCGGACAGCACACTAGACTTGTGATCCTGTGGTCCCGGGTTCGATCCCGGGTGCCGACGAGAAACAATGGGCAGAGTTTCTTTCACCCTATGCCCCTGTTACCTAGCAGTAAAATAGGTACCTGGGTGTTAGTCAGCTGTCACGGGCTGCTTCCTGGGGGTGGAGGCCTGGTCGAGGATTGGGCCGCGGAGACACTGAAAGCCCCGAAATCATCTCAGGATGACCTCAAGATAAGAAATGTACCCAATCATTTCTGTCCCACCCAGGATTCGAACCTGGAATTCCCGATTGAGAGTCAAGAACAAACCCAACTGTACTAATGAGACCCTGAGTGTTTTGTGGAAGACATGGTCAAATCCCGATTGTCAGTTTTCATGTAAAATAATTTTCATCAAATTTAATTTTTTTCAGTTTTCCTAATCTTGCTTTTTTTGTTTTTATTGAATTTGCAAAGTTCACCACTAGGTCAAACAGGGAATGCTGTAATTGTGTTGGTTATATACTACACATGATATTTATAACCCCTCAAAATCATTGTTTATATATTATTGTTTATGTACAACATCTAAACATATGTAAACATGTATTATTTGCAATAAGAAAAATCCAGAAGCTTTGGTGGTAAATAGCCAAGAAAGGGGAATTTTGAGAAATCCAGATATCAGCAAATCCAGATCGGGTCTGGATTTGCTGATACCTGGAATGGTAAAATGAATGGAATGATACAATCCGGGTTTTTGAGGTTCCCTTGAACAGTTACTGTATATTGAAATTTGTATTAATGTTAATGAACTTCTGAAGGGATGCTATATTGTTTTCAATTAAATTTTTTTATTTAATTTGAGGTGAACATGTAATATCTGGAGAATGTAATTCGTGTAATGGGCTAATAATTCCAGTTGTCAGAGATAGAAAGCCTCTTAGGCATATGAAAATCCCTTTCAGCCAACTGCTGACATAAAGATATAACCCACAACAATTGCAAAGCTTCTAGATACCTATTTTATTAAGTGAATAGAGGCATTAGGTGGAAGGAAACGTGTCAGTGTTTGTCCTGGCAGGGTACTGAACCCGGCCACTTGGGTGAGAGCCAAGGATGCTGAATACTGAGCTACAGAAACCTATAATAGTGGAGCAAGGAAAATCGTATATTTATTGAGCCATGAAGACCCTTGTTACAGATTTTAGAACATTTAAAATTTATTGGGAAGCATGGCAGGAGGTGGCAAAATAGCCCCATTGAAAAACAAACATGCAATATGTTCTCAGAGACAGTTCTGTCAACATTAAGGGATCAAAGCCTTTAGACTCCTTCTCTAAACATTAGTGGCATAACTTGCTGACCTCTCAGGATGTTCAAAAGAGAACTAGATAAACTCTTCCAAAGGATACCTGATCAACATGGCCCAGAGAATGGACCATGTTGACATTGATACCTAGATCCAACACAAGGTAAACCTTGAGTTTTTTTTATAATGAATATACATACATAGTTTCAAACAAATTTCTACCTCATGCCTAAGGATAACCTCAGTACAGTGGAAACCCCCCCCCCATTTCCTTGATTCTCTGATGACCTGGACATACAAATTTTCAGTTCTCCACCCTTATTAACCAGATCATATCATATTAATGGCACCAATCCCCATTATCTATGAAGTCTCCACACAATTTTTGGGGGGAGGTCACTTTATTTATACTAAATAACACCCAAAATTAATTGGGCCCCTATATGTACTGTTCATTGGTGTATTTTTAATATAACATTAGTACAGGTAAGTTTAGGTCAGTGGCAGTGCCAGAAATGTTTATCTGGAAAGATCATAAAAACCAGATGAACCTTCAGGTCCTGCCAGAATATCGGTGCATTCTCTCACAACTGTCCACCCACTCTGACCCTTTTTCTTGGGAGGATGTCTGATTGTCACTTGTGTTGGGTGAGGATTTTGGCTTTGACCCCCAGAGCCCTCATGGCAGGCCTACAGGGCTAAGGGGGGAGCCCGAGGAGGGCCCATACATGTCCTTAGCACTTCATGAACTCTGCTTCCCTCTGCAGAGGGTGTTTTGCTTCAGAAGGATAATTTTTTATATACTCCCCTCATGTATGACTGATCACTAAGCTGCTACCCCTCAAGGTTGCTTCCAGTTCCTGTACACTGCCTCAGAGTTACCTTATTTCTAAAGGTTTGTCTTCTTACACTGCACTTTGTGGTCTGCATGATTTTGCTTCAGTGCCTTTTAAGGAACTTTGACCTCTTCTCTATGAAGGATCCCGCCTTTTTTGAGTACAGGTCTGTCTGTCTGAACTGGCTGTGGTGTGAGGTCTCTGGTTCATCCTCGCTGGCTAACAATCCTCTCTCTTTTTTTCTCCTTGGAGCTTAGCAGGGGCTCTATCATACTTGCACCTTGATTGGCAGGTGTGTTCCATTGTTCTGGTAATCCTGGGCAGTGCTTCTTATACTCTGCTCATGAACTGCCTGTTGGCTTTATTGCTCCTCGAAGGATGTAGGCATTTGGCAGTTCCATGTGCATCTGAGTGCTGCCCAGGGTCCCTTATTGTGGAGGACCACAGGGTTCGTTTGCACTTGGCAGCAGTCTTGGATGTTTGGGTACTTGTGGAGGGGGGCTCTGAGCAACTTGATGAGGGCGTGGTGTCACTGGGTTCCACCCTGGGTGTGGAGGTCTTGTGGCCTCTGGTTCCAGCCTTGGTGGCTTTGTTCAAGATGCATACTCCTCTCCTTTGTGAGGTGGTGGCAGCATTTTATTGTCTGCCTTGTGCGTTAACAGGTCGTTTTAGCCCATTTGTTAGCTTCAGCTTTGTCGCCTATCCTTTTGTCCACCACTCCCTTCTTAATTTCTCTTTCATGAGGATGTCATTGCACAGGTTGTGTCCATGGTGGCTTGGTCTTACTGCCCCATAGATAATTTGTTGTTTCCTTGGGGTTCTGCCTCCACTTTGAAGGTGGTTGGGTGAGGTAGGGACCTAACCTCCTTTTGGTTGGGGGTAGGTCTTTGGTCTTAGGTCTTTCCTTTCCTCCTCTTGTTAGAAGTTGCATCTATGCATCACAAAGATTGTTATGCTTGAACACTCAGTACAAGCATAACCTCAATACAGTGGAAGCCCCCCCATTTCCTTGATTTTCTGATGATCTGGACATAAAAATTTTCAGTTCTCCACCCTTATGACAGTGACACACTTTAGTATAAATAAAGTGACCTTCCCCCCAAAAATTGTGTGGAGACTCCATAGATAATGGGGATTGATGCCATTAATATGATATGATCTGGTTAATAAGGGTGGAGAACTGAAAATTTGTATGTCCAGGTCATCAGAGAATCAAGGAAATGGGGGGTTTCCTGTGTACTGAGGTTATGCTTGATTGTTATGCCTGATTGTCATGCCAGCCCTTTCATGGTTCACCCCTTGACATTGCCGTTCGGGGGGAGGGAGGGGGGATTGTCTGGCTGCTTCTGTTGGGTCCTGGTCCCACGATTCATAGGCTTTTTGGGTCTGTTGCCGTAGCCTATCTTGAGGTCATCTTGAGATGATTTTGGGGCTTTTTAGTGTCCCCGCGGCCCGGTCCTCGACCAGGCCTCCACCCCCAGGAAGCAGCCCGTGACAGCTGACTAACACCCAGGTACCTATTTTACTGATAGGTAACAGGGGCATAGGGTGAAAGAAACTCTGCCCATTGTTTCTCGCCAGCGCCCGGGATTGAACCCGGGACCACAGGATCACAAGTCCAGTGTGCTGTCCGCTCGGCCGACCGGCTCCCGTATGGTGGACCTACTGTACATCCTCGATATTTTGGGATTAAGCTGCTTCATTCCCTGTCTGACCTTTTGCATGACCACTTTGGTCCAAGATCACCTACTATAACAGGTTGGAGCTTGGATGGCATCCCTAGACCTCAGAAATTAGTTGACACATCTCAAGACATCCCAGTTTCAGGGACTGGCTAAGTTTTGTTGTGGGTCATCAGGCTTACCACAACAGTGTTCTTCCCTTCAGCTTGAATCTGGCTCCCTTTGTATTCACCAGGTTAGTGCAGGTCGCTGTGGCCTGGCTTCATCTGTTAGGGATTCGTGTGTTGGCCTACCTTGATGACTGGCTGGTGTGGGTCCCCTGCCAGTCTGCATGTCAGCTAGCCAGGATCTGGTTAGGGATCCCAGCTGGTTGGGTTGACCCCCACATCCAGCTGATCCCAGCTGGTTGGGATCTGGATCCAGGGAGCATAACCAAGCAAATATTGCGACAGCCAGAAAAATGATAGGATGATAGGATGGATCACAAGAACTTTCAAATCCAGGGATCCCTCACAATGGTTGTACTCTTCAAGTCACTTGTATTGTCCCATCTTGAGTACTGCTCAGTACTCACTTCCCCCTTCAGAGCAGGAGAGATTGCTGAAATAGAGGGAATACAATGAACATATACGGCACGCATAGATGCGATAAAGCACCTAAATTATTGGGATCGTCTCAAAGCCCTCCAAATGTACTCACTAGAAAGAAGACGAGAGAGATATCAAATAATATACACCTGGAGGATACTGGAAGGCCAAGTACCAAATCTACACAGTAAAATAGCAACGTACTAGAGTGAACGATATGGAAGAAAATGCAGAATAGAACCAGTGAAGAGCAGGAGTGCCATAGGCACAATCAGAGAACACTGTATAAACATCAGAGGTCCACGGTTGTTCAACACCCTCCCAGCGAGCATAAGAAATATTGCCGGAACAACTGTGGACATCAAGAGGAAACTAGATTTATTCCTCCAAGGAGTGCCGGACCAACCGGGCTGTGGTAGGTATGTGGGCCTGTGGGCCGCTCCAAGCAACAGCCTAGTGGACCAAACCCTCACAAGTCAAGCCTGGCCTTGGGCCGGGCTTGGGGAGTAGAAGAACTCCCAGAACCCCATCAACCAGGTAATCAACCAGGTTCTTTTCCAGGTCTCTGGATTTGGGTTCCTGGTAAACTGGAGGAAGTTCCCTATTGGTTCTCTTTCGGGTTTGAACTTGGCTGGGTCTTGTCTGGGACTCTTGGTCAGTTTCTGTTTCTGCCTTCGGGAGCTTTGCTCTGCCTACAATTTCATCATTGTCTGGTGTAACTGGCCCCAGGTGACTCATCGGTTCATTGACCGGTTGTGCTGGAGCCTGAATTTTGCCTGCATTGTTTTTTCCCTGGGCAGGGTTTGGCTCCAGGCATTGTACCAGTTTCTCCAATTCTGCCTGCTTCACTGCTCCCACAGTGAAGTGTCTGTGAACTGTTCCCACTCACAGTAGGTGTTTGGGCCCCGCCCACCCTTCATTGGCTCTTGCTTCGCCAGCTTCCTCGTTGGGCTTTTCAGGGTTCAGTTCTGTGATTCCAAGATCCCTTGTCATGCGATGTGTTTATGGCCATTTCTCCATCCAGACTTCTCTTCTCCAAATGTCTTAAAAAAAAATCCTCGTTATATATATATATGGGAGCACTACACGTGTTATCATACATCATGCCAATCAAGATTCATACGGCACGTCATATCAGTGTCAATCGCCCACAAATCCAAAGTGGTTGGTGGGCCACTATCTTGTACTTCATCACCTCCACCTTGTATCCCAATCCTTGTTCAAGATTTCCTGTATCCTTATCCTACCCACTTTCATTCCCTGCTTACCAGCTCTACGCTTACGCAAAACGAAGCAAGAAGAGAGCACAATTTCTAGATTTGAGCAAATACTAATTTGCCCAATTTTTTATTTAATATTAATAATGGCATGATTGAGACTACTTATTGTAGTGCATTGTTTGTTGTTGTTTTAAACTTGTTATGATAGGTCAGATGTCAATTCATTCAGTCAGTCATAAACAAATGTGGATGATCACTGTGTACAGTGATCATACAAATCTCACAGTCTGAGATTTGTAGCCTGCTGATTTGTCTTTGGAGTGTGACTTTTTCCATAAAAAGGCAGAGTTGCAACAGCTTCTTGACACTGGCATTACCTCTGTCATACTAAGTAAATATACACACACACTTCTTGCCTCATGTATGCCACTGTAAGTCTTGGGGGCATAGCATTAAGTTTTAGTTGTCATGGACATGAATGATGCAAAATAACCACCCTGCTACAATTTTGGTTACTTTTAAAGGTTTTGTGTGTTCATATCTTGAATGCTACTTCCAGGTGACAAATAGTGCATCAGAGACAAAAGCAACGATCAACGCAGTGTTTGACAGTTTCATTGCAGCTGTGAATGAAAGTGTCAACTTGAGGCGTAGAAAACTCTTGGATGAAGTGAAGGAGGTGAGGCTGTCAGTCTTTTTATTTTCTAGTATTTTCATCTTCAATTGGATCCCTTCTCCAGTTTCTTCACCACTTTCTACTAATGAAACTGTGGATGTTGTCTTATACTTACTTGCTTAGCTAAAGGATCTATGGGGTTCAGTTCCTGAACCAATTATGTGCCTCTGTAACCCTTTTCACCACCGCCCAAGGGATGGGTATGGGGTGCATAATAAAGAAAAATGGAATTGAATTGCTTGGGGGTAACAGAGTTCATGACCTGTGTTCTGATTTCTAAATGTTGTTCTCCCATAATACAGTGTATGTAAAATAACTGAGCTTCATAAAATGTGACATTAATAATACCTCTGTACACAAATAACCCTGTACTGTATATAGATAATTCTAGCACAAGATGTACATTGACATGGTCGTATATTCAGTAACTGTTATATATGATGGTGGATTGTGAAAACAGCGTTCTGGTTCTTTCCCTATTCAAGGAATTACAATCGGTGCTAAATTTTGCTTCTCAACACTTTTAACTAGCACCATTGTCTTGAAATTTTTGTTTATCACTTGGAGTAATGCGCAGTCTTCTGTCATTGGTGTTGCTAACAAACCATTGTGTAAGAAGATAGACTTTATCATGTCTGGTCTAACGCGTTATTAAAATGGTCTAGAGATTATTATAGCTTTCATGTTGAAAACAGATTTTCCTAGAGTCCCCTTTCCAAGTGCACCCAATACTCATTATCAGTCACAGAATTATTGATTTGTTCAAGGACTGTAACTTTAGACTTTAGACAAGGACTGTGACTGGTCCATCAATATTGGACCAGACAAGATGGTTTCTCCATTGTTGGAGACAGGAAGCCTGTTTGGTGTATCGAGGCTACGCTAGACCAATACCTGACTTTCCTCAGGATGCAGCCCACAATAGTCTGCTGTCTCCTGGGTACCTATTTACTGCTAAGTTAGTTAAAACATCAGATGTAAGGAAATGTGCCCAAACGTCTCGCCCTACTACTTCTGTCCATCATATGTTCTGTGATCCAATCACAGAACATGTGATGTACTGTTCGGTGAGATTTGCATTTCGTGATTTCATAATCTGTGAAGCAAAGTAGGTGATTTTTATCTCCTTATCTTGTCAAAAAAGAATATCTTGCTGTGCACCTACAGAAAGAAAGTTTAAACTGATTTACGTTCTTGTATGCAGTTTTCTTGAAGATGATGACTGGTTTTCTTATACCTGTACTGTATATGTATGAGCACATCACTAATCACTATGATTGTATTCTGTATGACCTAGAAAATATTTGCATTATGTGTCTTGCTGGTGCAATCATGTGTCTTCACTTGAATGAGCTGTATATCAACCTTAATTCATTGAGAACCACTGTAAACACAAAGCTCATGATTGCCTTCCTGTGTGAGAAATTGTACTACGCTGATCTATCTGACCTGCTCGGTATTGACCAACCAGCATTCAGCTTCATCTCCTGAATTTTTGTCATGAGAATATATGCAGCTCTAGTATGGTACCCTTACATTACTGAAAACAAGAGATTTGCTATTGTGCAGATATTCACTGCTGAGTGATGGAATCAGTGTGGTAATATACTTTAGTTCGTAACTGCAATGCTGCTCTGCCACCAATTTTTTTTTTTATCTAAATTGGGTCAGGAAAAGCTGAAGGAAACTCCAATAAGGAATTTATATCCAAAGTATTTAATGGGTGGTATCAACTATGAACTTGTTCAGTGGGGGGCTGAAACAAGATCCAGTGGCACACTGAGCCTGTGTTAAAGTTCATTATGCAGGTCTTTTTCCAAAGCATGTGAGTGAATGAGACCTACATAGAGAAAGCTGGTCACCTGTTGAACATTTTGTTAATCAAGGCAAAAGGCAACCTGATCTTACAATTAACAGGTGAGGCTTAAGTGAAAAGAAGTTTGCCAACATTGGTGTAAACATGGGAAGAAATGGTGTCCTGGACTGACTAAAGCCTCTTGGAAGATCATTCATTGATTTGGTTAATGGAGTCATAATGATTTCCACTATCACTGTACCACCAGAAGAATCCAGGATGTACTGTACTGTACATTGATGTGTGGTATGCAAGTGATATATCAATATTGTTTCTGCAATTAGGTATCATTCTGTTTACTTTTGGGTACTAGAACACATCCCTCTCCCAAGAGGCTCAGCTATTTGTCTCCATTCTAACAGTGAGTTGGTGGTGTATTATCTCAACAATGGTGAGCCTATCAAAACCCTTTTATTGTGACTCGGTTAATTAAGTGGGTGAGGGGGGCCCTTTTTTTTTAATTACTACATAGCTTTGAAATTAAAGATTTTACGTAGGTCAAAGTTATCCTTTGTCATTTGCTCCTTGTAATCTTCCTAAAGTAAAGCTCCTTTGCAACTCGGCTTTTTAGTCCAGCTCTGAACTCTCATTATCCAACTTGCAGAAAGAATTTGAAAAATGTTTACAGGTTTGAGAATGGTTGTAATATACTTTATTCCATCATCATCACCATCATCATGATGTATATTGCCAAAACTCAAAACTATTTCTTTCTCTGTAAGCATATCATTACCTCAATTACCACCTGTAACCGTATCACAACATCCACCAATGATACATCGTTTACCACCTCTTCAATATCCTACGCGCTCTGATGCCTTGTACCATGTGTGTCTCGACTGTTTCATCAAGTGGGAATTTTTTCAGGGAATGTCCTATTCCAGAATCCACACACAGAGCTTCTGGTAGTCCATTTGTATAATTATTACTTTAAATCTGCAAAGGGTTTTCACTTACCTTGCCAGTGTGTGGTAATATGTTTGCTCTTCAGGTGACCATCTTTTTTGTCAGGTGTTTGGTACCACATAAAGCATGCCTTTTTATGTGTATTGTCTCTTTCACTTATGATTATCTTTTGTGTTGGGATCATGCAAGTAGAATAGCTTACAAATTAGTCTTTTTCTGGGGGGGAGCCCCATCAGCTCCCCAGAGCTATCCAGGCTGATATGCTAATGTCAGACTTCGGCATCAGTCATGTGTATGGAGTTCTGTGGGCCTACCGGGGACCACGAGCCCAGAACCTGACCCCCCTCACAGAGGCGCGAGGAGCAATGGCCTATAGCAACCCCCGTGTGGTTGGAAGCATTCTATGTCTGCCATCGACTGGGGTAGACACCCAGAAAGGTAGGCGTCCCAAAACAAACCCCATTTCTGATGAAAATGGCTACATAAAGCTGAACAAGTGGATAGAACTCGCCAAACAGAAATGAGCAAGCGAGTATGTCGTCACACATCGCTGCGCCGCCGTCTGCACAGCTCCCCATAGGGGGAAGGAAGAGCCCCAGACCCCCAAGCCAGCCATCCACACCTCATTCTGAAGTATGCGACGGAGGCATTCGAGCCTGTTCCTCCAGCCATGTTGTATGAGTCTGCCAATGGGCTCCCTTTCTTAGTGTTATCCGGCTGCCCTGGCTTTTTCTTGAGGCTGTGCCTTTGGGGGAGACGGCTCGGCCCCGTGGCATGCCGTGGAGGTTCCCGGGGCTAGGGAGGGACTGATTTGGGGGGGGCCTCGGGACTCGTTGGACCCCACCAGGGTTCCAACAGGTCTCGAACTCAAGTCCCTCTGAGCGGGACTTGTGGTTACGGGGAGTGTGGTTTTTCCTTTCCCCCCCCTCTGCATACGAGTTGTTGGGCGTCGGCTCGTCCCCAGGTTTGGTTCATTGTCCCTTCGGGTCCGTCGGTTCCGTCCTGTTGGTGGGTACTCTTCTCCGTTTTCTCGCCTTTCTTCTCTGGGACAGGACTTCTCTGTCATGTCGGGATCATGTTTCCCTCGTGTTGGGGTTCTGCTTGACCCTTGGTCTCGGGTGCGACTTTGCCTTTGTGACCCTTTGTGATTCAACCTATTCTTGCATACAAAGATCCAAGCTCTTTAATCCAGCCGCCAAACCCCGTTTATGAATGAAAAGAGGTCTACATACGACTCTCAACTGATGACGTCTGAACACTTCAGGAACAAGTGCTTCGCTCACGTCCTCTGTTCGAACCACAATTCTATAAATGCTTCACCCACGAACTTATAAATATAAATAATTACCAACAGAACCTAAAAACCTAACCTAACCTAACCTATGCCAAACAACACATACAATTTGTATTTATAAGAATATTAATTTATATATGAGAACAAACCAATTTTTAATGCACAGTATGTTAAAATTGATGAATGCGCCTGGGGAGGACGGCCGCTGCTTTAAACAGCCTGGTGTGAGAACGGGTTGTGATATTTTGTGCCTGATTCTGTAGAATCTTAAAGGTTCAGGAAGGTTTTCGATTCTTCCCGTATTATTGGAACGTCTGTCGTCTTCAGGTGAGGCTTACTTCCAGTCCTTTTTAGGACTTGTTGGTCCTCTTCCATGCTTTTTCTTGGTTTTCGGTACTGTCTTGTTCTTTTGTAATTATATCTTCTCTCCATGCTGTCTCGGCACTGCTAATATTCCTTATATACTCCTAGTTGGCGCCCTCCCCACCGGGAGGGTTGTGCGGTTCGGACCTCGTACATCCTGCGCATGTGCCGTGGGAGTGTTTGTTGGGGACGGTGTACACAAATGTTGGTGTTCCATGTCCTTTTTCTCTCGGGTGCTTCGCTTTTCTCGCTTCTGTTATCTCTTCGGTCAGGGCCCCGTGGATACTGGGGGTGTTTTGATATTACCAATATGGGGAAGATGCCTAGTTTTCTCTGCATTTGGGGGTGGGGTGCCGCATTTGCCTCTACCCTTCTCTTCTGCATGTACGGCTCTAGCCTTATTCCACTAGCGGTGCTCCCGGAATATTCTCTGCTACGATGTGTCGTGACACGTTAGTGCCTAAGCTCTGCAGGTGAGTTTATGCAGTTGGGCGTCTCTTTCAGCTAGGCGCTGGTTCGTAGTTTTTGGATGAGTGCTGGGGATTGGTTGTGGTGTTTTGTTTAGCCCATTGTGTGCTTCTTCCTGTGGCCTTCCTTGTTCGTCTGTTATTTGTTACATTGGCACGGCCCAGTCTTTCATGGTCTTATCTTGTACACTCATTCCTTGCCCGTCATGCAGTGCATGGCTGAGCCCTTCCATATACATTGGTTTCTCTGTGTGTAGTAGGTCATGTTCCTTGTGTTCCAGATTGCTGCCCGTCGTCTTCGTTCCTCATCTTCCTTCTACACTCTTGTCCCTAGCTGCTGGTGCTTGGACTGTTTTCTGGTCTTTTTCTTGCGTTTTCCGTTTTTTCTCTTTCTCTCCTGCATGTTGTTGTGTGTTTTAGTATGTGCTTCTTATCTCTACTAATGCTAGGTTGGTCTTTGTCCATGCTGAGTTCCCTACTTTTGCACCGCCCCTGTGTTCGGTTCTGGTCCTGAGTTTTCTTATTTCCCTTGTTTGGCACTTCCAGCTTCTGGGTTGCCCTGTATGCAGGTGGATGTAGCTTCCGTTCTTCCTCTCTTGCCCTGCGGTTTCTTTTTGTTAGGCCAGGTGGTGCTAGGTTTCAGGTCCTGGCTCCGGTCTTTTTCTTTGTGTTCCTTTTCGGGAAGTGCATTATTGTTTGTGTGCTGTTCACGTCCTGGTTTGTTCTCATACCTTCCTCGGTATTGCGTGCTTCGTACTGCCCTGCTGGGACTGCGTTCGCCGCTCCTGTGGGTTGCGGTGTCCCTGCTTTTCGCTTTGCATTTCAGTTCGCAGTGCTCACTCCTTCATTGGCCTAGGCCTCGGGCCCTGGCTCTTTGTTTTTCATCGCAATTTTGTCCTTGCTGTTTGCGGCGTCTGTGTTTCGGCGTTTTTTCTGCTGGCGGCTTCTAGTTGTCGTCCGTTGTTGGAATTGTTGGTCCTTCAAGGGTCCCGGGGGGTTCCTCCTGGACGAGGCGTTTCTGCTCGCCTGGGTTAGTTC
The DNA here is from genome assembly GCF_040958095.1 of Procambarus clarkii. Taxonomy (NCBI): domain Eukaryota; kingdom Metazoa; phylum Arthropoda; class Malacostraca; order Decapoda; family Cambaridae; genus Procambarus; species Procambarus clarkii. The sequence goes on from NC_091181.1 coordinate 25,421,627, forward strand.
TTTCCCCGATTTGCCAGGTTTGGGCTCCTGGTTTCCTGACTTGCCCTGCCAGTTAGCAGTTTTATGATCTCGCAGTGTCACTTCTCATGAATCTCGTGTCGGAACTACTGTGTTTCTGATCTCCTGGCAGGCTCGCTAGCATTGGGAAGTTTTCTGTACGACAGACGTTCCATCTAGTTCCTTGCTGGCATTGTTTTCCGGCTCTGCTTACTAGGTGTTTGCAACCGAGGTTTTCCTGTAGTTCTGCCTCTTCCTATGCTTGATCGGTCCATGGCGGGGCTGGTTAGGTTCTGCCTCGAGTCTCTCACCATTTGTTGGTGATCAGGTGGCTTCGTTGATTGTGTCCCATCTGCGTGCTTCGTCTCGGCGGCGGTGTGGTTTTTTTGGCAGTCCTAACCTTTTTCTTTTTGTCCCTTCGTAGGTTTGCTGCTATGTGGTTGTTGGCGTGGTCTTGTCCTTCTCTTGTGGAGGTTCAGGGCCATCATCTTGCCACATACTGTCAACTTGTCTCGTGTGGTGCTGGCAGAGCCACTCTGAGTGGCTTCGGTTTTGGTGTTACCTCTGCACCAATTCGCTAGCTGTTTCTGGCGTGATTCACCCTCCAGTCTGGTCTTGCGCTGTTTGATCCATCCTAGTTCTTGGATTGGGTGCTCTCTTCTCTTCTCCTTGGTTTGTTGTGGCCTCTTTTGTTCTGGTTTGTTCTCCGAGGCTCTCTTTTTTTTTTTTTTTTTGGCGTTGGCCTCTGGGGGTCAGTTGGGGTGCTTCATGCTCTCCTCCGGCGCCTGGGTTTCGGCTCTTTTGGTTCTCCTGGTAAGTTTGTTCGCTTGCAGCCGTTGACTTCTTTTCTGGCAGAGACTGACACGGCTGCTTTCCAGAGGGGTCCTTGGGTTGTTGATGCTTGGTTGGTCTGGCTGGGGGTGCATCGTATGTTGTGTTAGGTTGCTGTGATTTATCGTTCTTTGCGTGCCACGGCTGCCATGACTGAGATCACGCTTTAGGCTGTTCCGGTTTCCCTTCTTCCCTGTATTAGGGTGCGGTTCTCTCGGGTCATCCGCAGGGTGGTTCGGTCCTGCCAGCCTGCTGTCTTTCCCGGTGCTCATGTCGTTCGTAGATTGCCTATGTGTTCCTTCGTTGATGTTCCTGGGCCTTGTCGGGCCTGTGTGGCCTTGGGTTGGAAGTTGTGGTTTTTTGTCTCCGTTTTGCGTTGGAGAGTGAGTGACTTCCGCCTCCTGGGTTAGGTCCCTCGTATTTTCGTCTCTGGGTAGGTAGCTCCGGGGAGCCGACGGGGCTTCTCCCAGAAAACCAGCGTTGAATGTAATGAAACCCCATTTTCTGGGCGAGACCCGGAGGCTCCCCGGCAACCCTCCCTCCCTCCCTCCCTCCCTCTGGTCAGTGTTTTTTGTCGCGTGTTTGATATCCAGCCTCAGAACTGGGGTGTGGACGGCCGGCGCCGGGGTCTGGGGCTCCCCCTTCCCCCTCCCGGGAAGGGGGGAGATACGCAGACGGTGTAGTGGCTACGTGTGACGTCATACTCATTTGCTCGTTTCTGTTTAGGAAGTTCTATCCACTTGTTCGGGTTTTTGTAGCAATTTTCACCAGAATAGGGGTTTGTTTTGGGATGCCTACCTTTCTGAGTGCCTAACCCAGTCGATGGCAGACATAGAATGTTTCCAACCACACGGGGGGTTTTATAGGCCATTGCTTCTCGTGCCTCTGTGAGGGGGGCAAGGTTCTGGCTCGTGGTTCCCGGTATGCCCACAGAACTCCATACACACGACTAATGCCAAAGTCTGACATTAGCATATCAGCCTGGATATCTCCGGGGAGCCTCTGGGTCTTGCCCAGAAAATGACTTTATATTACATTCAACGCTGCTTTTTTAATGAATATAATGTGCATCTTTCTATACAGGACACTCGGATTCTCCTGCTACCTTCCTTGCATTCATGATTTCCCAGTACTGTATTATGCAGTTTTCTTTGCATCAGAGTAAGGTCATCATGCTAAATAAGGCTTAGAATTGTTTTGTGTGCTTGTATGACCCTTTTGATGTCACTCGGGGCTGGATTGAACTTTACTCCATTGAAGAGGATCTTATATTTACTATAAGATTTTTGTGTGTATTGCAAATTTTCTTGATTCACTCACTGACAACAAATTATATTTTTGTTCTATCATGAGTCTCATGATATCTGGGAACATCCATATGGTTACCAATGTTTATCTACAAAACCAGCTTTTATTTTAAAATGTAACAAGTGTAGTCCTGACGTACATTTGGCAATTGCGAAAAGTCATACTAATGTATAGTGTTGTGCATGCACTTAACACAGGTGGAAGAGGAGGCACGTGGACCCCTGGACCAGTGTGAAAATGTTCTGGAGACTCGAGTCAGGGAAGCCGTGGAGAGAATAGAGCAGGGTAAGAGACTACAGCAGCATGGAGGTGTCATGGCGAAGGACACCGTCATTAGATATCAAGAGGAAGCAGCAGCCATGACCAGGTACAGCACTCAGTTGTCTTTCTTTGGCCTCAGTCTTGCAGAAAATAGCTTGTATAGTTATTATGAACATATGGTAATTTTATGACAGGATTGTAAAACGAAGAGAGATCTTTGACAAAATATTTCATAGTGCTGAATACTAACAATAATTAACACACTATCTTTTTCATATATATATGTCAAAACAATTTTCTTTGTGGTAGTATAATCTTCATCTAATATGAATTAAAGTCTCGCAAATATCAAGATTTTATGTACTCTATTGCACTCTAATGGCTCAAGCTAAATAGGTGACACATTAAAGTAAGTTCTTTCGCTTTTACACCAAATACTATACAACTGAGAATATTTTGTACATATTGTATCAATTTCATTGTGCAAGTCAAACTGTATACCTCAGAACCTTTGTTTGACTCTTATGCATTGTGGAACTTCATCCCTTTGTATAAAATAATGAACGTACAATTTAAATACAGTACAGTGCATCATTTATTTCTATATACAAAAACTGATATGCATCACAAGCATACAAGGACAGTTATACCCAGTCCATTCACTCAGTTCTCAGTGGTGATATAATTTTGTTGGCATTCATTTTACAACTTACAATATTAAAGTGCATTTTATCCTATAGTTTGCCAGAGGTACCAGCCTTGTGTGCTGTGCCAAGTGTCAGCGTCGAGTTCCCTGGTGAGCCGTCATTGATAGAAGAAGTTCAAGACCTGATAGATCAAGCCGGACGGGTTTCACGGATGGGGCCGGTGCAGATCACCAACATAGTGGAACAGCCAGGTGCACTTCTTGTGTCTTGGGAGGAGGTGAGCATGTGTGGTCGATAGGTAATGTTTGTGTTGACACATTGTATTTAGGTCCCCTTCTTGAGTGCAAATGAGTGATGAAAGAGGCCACTTGATTGCAGATAAAGCCCATCAGAAGGAGAAGGTGCGGATGAATGAAGATATTTGATGGTGTTGAGTTGGGCATTGTAAAATATGTGAACTCGATTGCAGATAAATAATCACTAAACATGAAACCATAAACAAGAAACTATCTTGAAATTCACCTGTTTAAATTCTTTTAAAATCAAATCAAATCACTTAAAATATATAATTTTGTTAAATTGCAATGTAGCAATGTTTTGATAACCAAGCCGGTGTGTAGAATTCCTGGGCAGACATTTCAGGCTTAATATTTGTCTAAAATGTGTGAAGAATAATTGCTGTTTGGTTGTTTATCTGACTCAACATTATAAATATGAATAAAGTCCTGTATTTAGGAGCCATGTTTATAAATAAATAGATTTTGGTTAGGTTTACCTGCATGCCCAGTTACTGTAGAATTGTGACAAATATAATATTGTTATTGAATGCATCAAAGTAATCAGTGTTAAAACAAAGTGAATACATATTTCAGGTTGACGAAGATGTTTCTGACGATGGGCTAGAATTTTGTTTTGAGTGTAGCAACACAGGAGCCACTGACCACCATACCGCAATATTCCACACAAAGTACGTAGGACCTGATTACTCCTTTCTGCTACGTGACCTTAGGGCTGGAGAATCATACCTGCTGAGAGTGGCATCACGGAGGGAAGGTTCCAAGAGCTTTGGGCCTTGGAGCTTAGTACAATCTGCTGTAACAAACATCCCTCATTACAGTAAGTTGATGTTTGTAATACTGTGGAAACCTACTTGAATGAAGCAATTAATTCCGAACTCCCATCCTTTGTATCCTAATGTCTAAATCCTATCCAAGATACTATATTTTTATTTATTTGTTTGCTTTTAACAGTGCTAAGTAAAGAACATGCTTTTGTATATGATTTGATACCAGAATCACTTGGAGAGTGTGCATTTTAAAATACAAAATAAGATTTTAGTGTAATGGTTTGAAGTTATTTGGCTCAGTATTTGAGTCCATCGAATACATGACCTGGTCAGAAGGGACTCTACCATTATTTCCATTGCAACTGATCTTCAACTTTTATTATGTTTAGTATAGGTTCTTGTTGCACCCAATTTTCCATCACACAGGGGGATCGATTGAGTGTCAATGTACAGTGTATTGCTATATTATCAGTAAGATTGTGGGGCAAGTTTAGGCAAGATGTGGAATTTTGGTTATGAGAATGGGTTTCCCAGATAAAATTAGCTGTAGTCATAATTAATGCCTCCACCCAAGCCCCCTTTCCCCAGAAATTCATAATTGATTCTTGTTTAAATTAGCATTGAATGTTAATATTAAAAGCTGCCCCCCTCAAGAAAATAAAATAGAAACATCAGTTGCAATTTGGGCACGTGTTTATTAGTGGTTGAATGTCGACACAATGGTATTAGTTCTGCTCTTATTATTCCTATTCTGGGAGAAACGTTAATCTTTCTGTGTTTTCTAGTTTTATATAATGACCACCTCTAAATGCAAATGGTTTTGGATGGGCCCTGAAGTGGAAAAGGGTATTTGGCATTTTGAACATCAAAATAATTATGTATCTTAGGCATGGGTTAAATGTCCTCTGGATTGGGAGTCCAGAATATTGCAAGGCCAATAGAGGTACTGTATCTTTTGTTTCGTATGAGTGTTAAACCTCTTAAGTTTAATTTGTATATACACTGTATATCCATCCTCTTCCATATCAATAATTATTGTGTAACATTCAAATGGAATTTAAATGCTCATACTTTAATATTTGCTAAAGAATTACATGCATTGATCTTATAGAATGGAAGAGTGGATGTTCTTCAGGATGGAGCATAGCAGACGATGGGCGTCTGGCTTCCAAAGTAACAAGTGACTTAGAAGTCCTACACTCGGATGGACCCTTATTAAGAGCTGGCTCTTCTGTTTTATTTAAGGTAATTTGTGTGTTGTGTGGTCTCTTGGGGGTTTGAAGGAAACTAAATAAAAAAATACAAAGTCTCGTACACTAAAAACATTTTATATACACCCTCACATTGAAAAAATGAAAAATACGTAACACGGTGAGATTGGGTGTATTTAGCCATCAGTGACAATGAAGAAGTGAGGTCTAGCTCATTAAGCAATGCCTACTGGCCTTGGTGTACTTGTTACATTATAATTTAACTATTATGATGATAAAATTCTTTGTTGAATCTGGCCTTGACATTGTGGTTGGAGGTGGCTTCCACAACTTCTTTCAGTGTATTGACCCATACAGGGTATGAGTATTTTCGAACTTTTTTTTTGGACTTGTTTGCATTTCCAGCTTCCACGTATCTCCTGATGTCCTACTTTCTCTCAATTTAAAGAGGCTTTACCGCCTTTTATATATCCCTCAGTTTCCTGCATGGCATGATCAAATTGCCTATGTGCTTTTTGCCCTCTTGGGTGTTGAGGTATAGTTTTCCTAACTATTCTCATATCTTAATTCTCTTAGCTCTGGAACTAATTTTATTGCAAACCTCTGTACTCTTTCAATTTTGGATTTATTCTTCCCAAGGTGTAGATTCCAGGTCGATGTTGCATATTCCTCTAGTGATCTAACAGAGGTTGTGTACACTGCCTTGACAAGTCCTGATTTAAGTATCTAAACATAGTTATAATGCTTGCCAGCGTCCCATGTACTGCAGATATTATCATATTTGTGTTTCGCTTGTGTTAGCATTTGAATTATATACGCCCACATCATTCTCTCCTATTCTTGTAGTTGCCTTCCCCCTTACAGTGTAGGTACCACCTGGTTTCCTTTCTGCCTTTCCTATCTTCATTACCATATACTTGTTGGGATTGAATTCTAGCAATCATTTTTTTTTTCTATACCTTGAGTTTGCCAAGGTGGTCTTGTAATTACTGTGGATGATTGTGCTGCTGTGGATGACTGATAGTGTATTAGTGTTTGTTTTACTGTGAAAAGTACAATGAATTGATAATTAATATACTTAATCCTTTATTATCTAATAACTATAACCTTCGTTGACTATATTTCTCACCTTTTCTGGAGGATGAATCCCCCTGCTGAATCACACGAGCTGTAGGATTACTATTCGGTCTAATGGGAACCAGACCTAGAACCTGGTCATTTCACAGACCCACAGGCAGCAGGGAATTGTTACAAACACCCTCACTGACAAAGCATCCAAAAAGTAAGCAACGCAATACTGTAATGTTAAAAGAAAATGAACCACCGAAACACTCATATGACTTGGCAAAGGATTCATTCAAACCCAAATGATTCACTTGAAACTAGCTTGAACCCCTCTAGTGCAAATGGCTGCCAGCAGGTGGCACCTCATTAACTCCAGGCTCCTGTGCCAGCAACAAGTAAGTTCTGTTGCAGATGTCTGTGACTGCAGACCTTTCTGAGTCGCTGGTCGTAGTGAGTCCCACTTCTTTTGTAAGTGTAGTTGCAGCTCTCCTCCCTGGTAAGTGATATATTGAGGTTATCTTGAGATGATTTCGGGGCTTAGCATTCCCCGTGATCCGGTCCTCGACCAGACCTCCTTTTTGTTACACACCCCCAGGAAGCAGCCCATAGCAGCTCTCCCAGGTACTTATTTAATGCTAGGTAACAGGGGCATCAGGGTGAAAATTCTCTGGTCATTTGTTAACGCCTCCACCGGGGATTGAACCCGGATCCGGAACCTCAGGACTACGAATCCGAAGTGCTGTCCACTCGGCTGTCAGTCCCATGTACAGTACGTACTGTATTCCATCTTCTCTGTTAAATAACTTTAGGGAGCTACCAAGAGACTGCTCCAGAAAAGTAGCATTTAATGTAATGAAACACATCTTTCTGGTAGAATCTCGGTGGTTCCCTGGTTCCTGCCCTTCCAGTTGTGCAAGTTCATGGTCTATCAACTCTAGACTGACTCATTGCTGGTATGGGAGCCTGGAACTTATGGGGTGCCATATGTTAGCAGCCATTTGGACTAGGGGGTTTTAGTAGTGTCAATGACTAATTTGGGTTTGGGTGAATTGTTTGTAGTCATTTGGCTGTTTCAGTGGTTCTTTTTCTTTGAGCCTTGCAGTTGTCTGTATTGCTTGATATGACTCCTATGGCTGATATGACCGCAAAGGGGATAGACATCTCCGAGATAGTTTCAAGGAATTACCGTAGCCATACTGTACCAGAAAGCAGGATTTCATTATATTCATATTTGGTATTTTTTTGTTCTTAGTTGATACTGTATCTCTCCCCCCACTCTGTTAAAGTGTGTAACAGGGTAATGATAATGTACTTTTATGTGTGTGTGTTGATATCAACAGGTGGTGTGTGGAGGTGTAGGTTGCAGTGATGAGGGTCTTGGTCTGTGCTGCCAGCCTGTGACTGGCCCAGAGCAGCTCCTCCTACCTGGTGCACTTTTCCTCAGCGCACAAGGTAGGCCCCTTTGTTCTTGGATCAGTAGTTTCTGAACAAAAATTAATTTCTCTTAGCTTAGTGCCTCTACAAGGTATTATGAATTAAATTTGGATTTCTGGCAAGAACCTCATCTTGTTTACTGGTGTTTTATCTCCATTTGATGTTAATCTATTCCTTCTGGTGTGGGTAATGTGTCTGCTCTACAAAGTAGTGAATAGAATGTAGCCATACTGTTCTCTATTTTTGGTCGTTTGCTTCAGGATTGTTTTATATGAATCGTATTAGAGTTAGATTAATATTTTGGGAACTTTTCCCTCTTGTTTAAAACACCTGCAGCATCATTGATACAGTACTCTTTGGCTGTGCATTAGTTGATTAGGTACTGTATTGCACTTCGGGTATTTACATTATTGTATCGATGAAAACTTTTTGACCCGACCAGGATTCGAACCCCTACCTCCCCTGGCATACAGGGTACTGTAACCACTTCACCAATGAGTCTATCATTGGTGTAGTGTACCCGGTATGCCGTGGGGGGGGGGGGAGAGGTAATCTTGGGTGATGGGTTTGAATCCTGGTTGGGTCAAAGGAGTTCTTAGTGATCAACCCTTAGACCGCACAATACATATATAGACGATGGGAGTAATTTTACCGAAACCGCGCAATAAATATATAGACAATTAAGGCTCTAGCGCACGATTTTAAATGCCCCACAAGGTATAGAGGCAGCTATAGTCCAGCCACGACCAATAGTTAACAGATGCCATCTAGAAAAAAAATCGTGGGCAACATTTCCAGGTGTGAGAGCCTCAGTACTGAGTGAGCCACCAAGGCTGATGCACGCAGCATGAGCTCACAGCACCACTGTTCAGCTTGTGACCACAGCATCGCCTAAAGTCAAAATATATATGTACATGCAATTATTTAGCGATGATAGTGTTACAGAAGATCCCTGACTGTGATAAAACTGACCAGGATTCTGATAATAGCAGGATTGTGGTGATATTTAGCACTCTGCTCCTTGGTGGGAGGAGTTAATGCTGAGGGAGGGAGGGAGGGAGGTGGCGTCGTCTTCTGACTGTGTGGGGCCATCTTTTATTGACTGGACTTACCATACCAGCTTAGTAGTTCGCTATGGTAAACACAAATGTAGATACTTATTACACTCTCCATACACGTTATATATAACAGCAATAGGAATATGTTGGGAGCTGCCATTTTGGTGAGGGAGGTGCGTCGTTTACATGACATGTCATGGTGTGTACTGGTGGCCACTATGGTCTTTGGGCACGATACCAGCTTATTTGTGCAGGTATGGTGAATAGAACATGTAGATACTTGTATATAATGTGTGTATATAGTGTAATAACACCACAAACAGTATTGTTCGAGGAGAAATATTAGTGCGTCTGGCCTTGAACCAGTGAGGGCAGCAGCCACCGGCTGACTGTGTGTGTAGCTACGTCTCTTATTGCCTGAACTCGCCATACAAGCTTAGATGTACAGTTATGGTGAACAAAACATGTCAATACTTATATATAACGTCTGTGTATAGTGAATAAAAGCAAAAACAGTTTGGTGGGAGGAGTATGTTGGTGAGTGAGGAGGTGAGGGAGGGAGTGGTGGGGTGTGGCTGGTTGGCTGGTGAGTGGTGGCCACTCTTCATTGCTTTTTGACTCACAATACCAACTTAGTGGTTCGTGATGGTGGACAAAACATGCAGATACTTATATATAACCTGTGTATATAGTGTAATAACAGCAAACTATTTTGTTATTTTTTTATGAACATAACACAGTGGCACCACAGTGAACGAATTTAATCCGTTCCGGCACCGAGCTAGTCATGTGGAAAACTCGTCTTGCGAAACAACAACAACACTGTTGTCGCAGGTGTCCAAGAACCAGCGGGAACGCTCGTTAAACGAGCGAAAGCTCGTCAGTCGAGACAAACTATCTGCGAGTGGCTTGCTTGTTACTCGAAATGCTCGTAACTGGAGACACTCGTCACTTGAGGTTCTACTGTAATTGAATCACTAATATGCACACCATAATTTTGAGTACAGCGATGGTTCACACATTTGATTATATAAATATATCACAATTCACACTTGAATAATATTACTGAAAAAAATAAAAAATAAAAATAATGAAATAGACATTGAAATAGGTAATAATATCTTTGTGGCAACACCCGCCTGACAGCTAGGGCGGAACAGACCTCGTCTGGCGCCTGCTCTGTCAACGCCTCTCTTTTGCCAGACTTCCCCGCCCTATTGAGGCCAAAATATGCCACCAACGATTTTTTTTTATTTTTCCCGTGATCAGGGAACACAAATGAACACTTTTATAAGACGAAAGAATTTTTTGGATTTTTTTTTGTTGCGCCTGTGGGTGTTGAAGGCCAAAAGGCCCTTAGTGGCCTAAGGGTTAATGGCTCATGCATTAACCTTTGCATGAGGGAGCCTTTGTGTCACATAATTATGTATCAATTTACTAGCATTCTACTGTGTGTGGTTGCCCATGGTAAAAATTTATATATGGAATTTTTAATAATCGGGTATAACTATAAGGAAGGAAAACTACGGTACCTTGTACTGTAGTTTTTATAATTTGGTTTCCATGTAAGATTTTGAGAATTTCTTCGTATATTGAATTAAAATTTGTAGCATTTACATATTGTGGGACAATTGGGGCTTGACTCTATTTATTTAATTATTGAAGTAATGAAAACTATTACGAAGGACCACCCGCTTTTATAGTAAAGAGGGAAACTAATAAAATGTGATCATTAGAAATTCCTAGAGGAACCAGTAACTATGGATAAATACTAGAAAATATAATCACTTGAATAATTAATGGGCTGTATATATAATTTAATTGAATCAAAGCCTCAAACACCTACATTGGGGGTTATTGCTAGAACTTCATATATGTCTAGGAACCAGTGTGGTTCGTACACCAGTTCATTATGTAATAACCTAATCTTATGACCAATTAGAGAATCAATAGAGAATTTGTCACCAATAAGAACACAGATTATGAATATCAGAAATTAATGATTATAATAAACACATGTTAAATCCAGTGCACAGTGATCAATAGTAATAATACAGTACAGATAATTTGAATAATTGAATACGGAAAAGGGTCTTAGCTTGAAGACGTTTTCCAAGACATCAGTCATGAATCATCCTCGGAATCTCCGGAATTCTTCATGGAACACTGGGAGATAAATAACACGAGTAAAGTAACAGCTCAGGCAATTCCTCACACGCAAGCTGTAAATTAAGATATATTACGTAGCAACACATTAGTCTGCTAAATATCTATATTCAAGAAATTGGGAATGGAGAGTGATAAAATATACTAACATGTGTTTTATTTATGTCGTTCGGCGTGACGACAAGCTACCCTGCTGTAAACAATCTCTAATGATGCATCAAAAGGGAATATGTGTACTTAGCTAATAGGGTACTGTGAAAGTTGAAGCTTGCCGAAACTCGCGTCCCAGGCTCTAGCGTCGCAATGGCGAACACGTGGTGGCTAGCTTGGCCTAGATGTCGACGCGCTTCTCTGGCCGGTCACGATGGATTACAAGGAACAAATTGACAAGTTCCGGGCTGAATGTCAAGTTAATTCTTGTTGACGATTCACCACAATGTATCCTATGACACTGACACCAAACGAGTTGCTCAATTCCGCAACAAGTCTTCACACCGCACTTTGGCGACTTTCCTCTCAACTCGACGCCTCCACACCCTCTCTCGTTAATGGCGTCTCTCCCTGCTCCGCTCCGCATCCCGCATTTGCTACACAAATTATTTACTACGCATAATATTATTTCTCGCAGTTGCGGCTAAAATGCTTGGATAATGACGGGTTTATAATTCTAGGGAGCTAAATATTACGATGTTAAACAAGCAATGGAGATGATTTTAATTCTCTCCATGGCATTCACGTGTGACGTTAAATTTATTACCAGATAACAGTTGTAACTAGAAACGCTCGATTTGGCATTATTTGGGAGTCAGGTTATCGGTAAATAATTATCACACAGAACACTGTTGTTTTTAGAGAATCAAACTCAATTCTCTGACACACTGGATATAAATGTGTTTATTTTGGTAGAATCTGACGCAATACTGGTGTTTGGTTACGTAAGAATTCTAGCATTATTGTACAGACACAATTATTAGTTCATGTGAACTCTACGGTTGGTTAATTTTAGTTACTACAGTAATTAGTAGATTTTAGTAATAATTAATAATAATACAACAGTGTTGTATCATGTTGGAAATTTCCAACACATATGATGGTAGAAAGAAGTTTCTTTTTGTAAATGGGCTATGTAGCTTCATAGTGGACAATTTAAACAGCTATATCTTCATTAAGGGAGTGGTAAGATTGAATTTAAGCAATATTTTGATAGCAAACGAATAGTTTTCTAAACGGTTCTACACACACGCGTGCTCTGATGTCAAGAGATACTCCAAGTAGCCTTAAGTTTAAATTGCCACCCAAGGAAATTTGTGGCATCACAGAAGTGGTAAATGGTGATGTTAAAGAAGCGGTAAATGATGGTGTCACAGAAGTTGTAAATGATGATGGTGGTGTCTTTTTGAACATTTTCAATATTTTTTTCCTAATTTGCACTCTCTCTCTCTTCTGGGCTGATGCCTCCCCAATCTATGAAAGAGGAAAACTATACTCATTGCTGGCATTGTACTAGTTTTATTACACTGGATACATCATTTGTTTTCATTTTACCTCGTGTACTAAATTAAACTTCCGGGATTTATAGGGGCAAGAAATAAATTTGGAAGAAAATACAAAGTTAAAACAAGACAATCTAGGAAGGCTGTCAAAATAGTTGAAAGAAGTGGCAGGTTCAGTTTAATTCTGAAAAAATGCAGAATTCTGAGCTTGTATAATAATAATACCCAGATATCAGCTGGAGAATGTTGAAATTGCAAGGTGTGAATGCAAGAAAGATCTAGGAGTCATGATTAGTAGGGATCTAAAGGAAAAAAATAAAAATAAATGCATAAATATATGGATTAAGACAAATAGGATACAGTACTGGGATTAATTTATAGCAGTGTTAGCACAGCCAAACATCTAATATTATTCTTTATTTTTATGTTTCCCTTGTTAGGCATGTAAATTATGCAGTTCAGTTTTGATCCCTGTACTATGGAATGGATATAAATTCTCATGAATGTGTACAAATGAGGAAGACAGTTAGTCCCAGGAATTAGAAACCTTCCTTATGTAGAGAGATTCAAAAAGCTTAACAAAACATTCTCCAGAAAGACAAAGCATAATGGGTGACATGAGTAAAGTACAGTACAGTATATAAATGGATGAAAGTGTATAACAAAAGGGATATAAATAAAATCTCAAATATATTGGCACAAAATAGAACTTGAAACAATGGGTATAAATTGAATAAGTTTTAGATTTAGAAAAGACCCGGTTGAGTTCTAGTTTGGGAACAAGAGTTCTTCATTTCTGGAGCAAATTACCATGTAACATAATAAACCTGGTTATCATGAGATCTTGAGATGATTTTGGGGCTTAGCGTCCCCGCGGCCCAGTTCTTGACCAGGCCTCCTTTTTATTGTGTGGGAGCGATGGATGGCCTGAGGCATAGGTTAGCAATGTAGATGAATTAGTTCGGGTGGCCGTAAATAGGACCTGCCTTGTGTGGGCCAACATGCCTTTTTCAGTTTCCTTTATTCTTATGGTTTTAAACTGTTGAGTTTATATTGTGGGTTATGGTGAGCTGGGAATGCCTATCTCAGTCACACTCCTGCATGTAATTATATCACACCTACACAGTAGGTGATATAATTACATGAATGAGAGTGACTGAGATAGGCATTCCTACTAGACATAACCTACTGTAAACTACACAGTAGTTTACAGTAGGTTAACAGCCAAACTTACCAAAGAATTCTTCCATAAATATTTGGAGCAAATTAATCTTATGAAAATCATATATGAAATGAATAAATGGAATAATTATCAGTATACTATATATTAAATTTGCTGAAGTATGGTAGATTTTAATCAAACATTAGCTTTGAAGGTGGTGTAAATAGCCCACTCTTCCTAGTGCTTTATTTTTATAATGACTTACTTTAAAGGTTGCGTGTTCTTGGATGGAATCAGTCGTGTAACACGATTACCGGCAATTCAGGACAAATCGCAAGTCAGCTTTGCTGTGGAAAAGGTGTCATCAACTAAGTTCAGAGTGTATATTGAGAGTCAGGAAAAACAGGTAAGCTCTAAAATGCTCTGGAGTTAGCTGTTTATGAAATGGTATTAAAATTTGACTTTGCTTTAAACATTTGTTAATATTCTGTACCATGTTAAAGTATGTGTTATATGCTCATTACTTGTTTTTCAGGTGACGTATGAATGGGGTGTTCCGAGTGCACAGGAAGGTTTGTACTTTGTTGCAACGTTTGGCGAGGCACGCTGGAAAATTAGTGTCCATTAGTTGGTATCGATCTTATAAAATCAATACGTCTCAGTTAAGCTCATTGATGTCTCTATAATTTTTAATATGTTTAATGCTGTGGATATTGCATGGCATGTGTGTGTGTTTATAAATAAATAAATGTGCGTATATACGTGTGTATATATATATATATATATATATATATATATGTCGTACCTAGTAGCCAGAACGCACTTCTCAGCCTACTATGCAAGGCCCAATTTGCCTAATAAGCCAAGTTTTCATGAATTAATTGTTTTTCGACTACCTAACCTACCTAACCTAACCTAACCTAACTTTTTCGGCTACCTAACCTAACCTACCCTATAAAGATAGGTTAGGTTAGGTTAGGTAGGGTTGGTTAGGTTCGGTCATATATCTACGTTAATTTTAACTCCAATAATAAAAAATTGACCTCATACATAATGAAATGGGTAGCTTTATCATTTCATAAGAAAAAAATTAGAGAAAACATATTAATTCAGAAAAACTTGGCTTATTAGGCAAATCGGGCCTTGCATAGTAGGCTGAGAAGTGCGTTCTGGCTACTAGGTACGACATATATATATATATATATATATATATATATATTTATATATATATATATATATATATATATATTTATATATATATATATTTATATATATATATATTTATATATATATATATTTATATATATATATTTATATATATATATATTTATATATATATATATATATATATATATATATATATATATAAATGTATTATTTATTTATTTATATATGTATGTATGACTAAAAAATAAAGCAAGAGTAATTATGTGCCTAAAATAACCTAGTAATACCAGAATATTAATAGAGTATTATAGTTTTATTCAAAGATAAAGAATATTTTTTCTTAAAGATTCACAAATGATAATTACTTACTTTTGGAACATTTCTGAAACTTTATATATAAAATTTATTGGAAGGATTTCATTCTTGTGATATTAAATTAATGTTGATTTCTTTGGCAAATGTTTTGATCATTGCTTTTTGGTCCGAGGCTGTAGGCTGTGTAAAGTTGGAATATTATTGCCAGCATTATTTCCCCATGATGACCACCTCCAAGCACTAGCAGTGGGCAGGTATTGGCTCACTTTGACTCACTGAATGTATGTTGGAGGGATATGTGAGCAGTTACATGTATGATTTCACTCCAATGTGAATGGAGATGAATTTAAATAGGTAATAGAGAGATAGTAAGGGCTGTCAAATGTATACAAAAATATTTGCCGTTTGTTAAATTTCATAATTAATTTGCCAATTAATGTATTGGTGGAAAATACAAATAAACTTGCAATAAAAATTTATTAACTCAAAATGTGAAACTATTCCACACCTTGAATCATATTTTTATGCAAAATTAGCAGTCTCTGTTGTATTATGTTACCTGAAGGAAACTTTTAGCGTGCTTTAATGTGTTTAACATGGCTATTATGTCAATTGCATTCGTTGATAATACATGAAGTCCAGTCCCATACTTGGTACTATAGGCTTTAGAACTTGAGTTTGTTTTGCTGGAGGCTTGATAAGTCGTAGCGGTATAAAGTGTGCATGAAAGGTTTAGTCCACAGTGTACGTTTGTAGCTCGTCCATGTACCATCCCAAGTAATCAGTACTTGCTTTGATTTTACTTTTCCATAAGCATTGTCTTTCCAACACCTATATTTTTGTTTATATAAATACCCAGTTCTCAGGGTAATCTGTTTGCTTACTCTTCTTGATTGTTCCCAAAGCAACCCCATAACTGCTCATATCTTCATTCAGACAGATTTGAAGGGTATAACTTTTTTATATCAGTCTCCAGGGTAATATTATACATTTTTAAGTGTCGGAAACTGCTCTAGCCCCCGTTTTGTAGAAATTTATTGCAGTATGTAGTTCTCTTAAGAAACTGTCCTGCATCCATGAAAAAACTTTTCATACTAGAAATCCATATGGCTCGGTTAAATTGCATATTTGTGCTGGAAATATAGCTAAGATATAGCTAAGCTAAGGAAATATACAACTAAGATATACATAGGTATGCATGGTATATTTTAATCATCATTTATTATTATTGTTGTTTTGTAGTCATTCATTGTCATTCGTTATTAATTTGTTGCATTTTGAGTTTACCTTCATTATCATCTTCAGCATTCAGCTCATCATCTTTTTATACCTGTTCATTTATTCCAAGCATATTTGCAGGTGAAATATCTAAAGCTTGAAAATATTCAGAAACCCATTTCTGCTTATACAGAATTAATAAAGTATTTAATATACCTGTATCATCATTAAGCACTACAATTGTACTCCTTGAAACCGAGGTGAGAGATCTCGTCTATTATACATTATAAATATTTGAAGGTCATGTTTGTTATCTGCACAATAAAATGCAATTTATGGAGTGAGAGATACAGCTGGAAGTGTAGCAAAAACACAATGTCAAAATATGGATGATATAGGTAAATTTGTGTCCTGACCTCCAAATTCAACCTTCTGCCAATGAATAATGGAAAAGTTGCAGAAACAAAAGACTAATTCTTCAAGAGGAAGCTCAACAAGTTCCAGCAGGATGTGCCATGTGTGTGTGTGTGTGTGTGTGTGTGTGTGTGTGTGTGTGTGTGTGTGTGTGTGTGTGTGTGTGTGTGTGTGTGTGTGTGTGTGTGAGAGGCTGTACTGTGAGGGCTATATAGGCCTGCGTATAATTAGCAAATATACTCGCTGAGCAGTATGAGTCAGTTCCGCATAAAAGGTTTCAATGTTTACATGTCACTTCTCTTTCTATCACTTCACTTTATATTTTTTACCATGTGATCAGCTTCCTTTGCTTGTTTTATGTTGGAGACGGCACTAGTACCATTGTCTTACTCAACCAGTCATAATCATGTTTTTCTAATAACTTGGCCTTGTTATCAAGGGTAAGGGACGCTTCTCTTGCCTTCTTGTGATTTACTTGTACTACTGTTGCCACACGACATGTCTCCAAATGAATAGAGTACTGTATTGTTATATCAAAGAAGAAAAGTGTGAAAATGCATGAGTAACAAGAGGTCAGATGGCACTCCGAGTCAAGGAAAATACATGGCTAATATGGGTGCCTTCACAGTAGGTCTGAATGCCTTGGGAAAAATCATCACATTAACTCATTTAAACAATTTATAATACAGAACAAGCTAAGTAAAATAACAAAATATATAGGGGGGTACCACCTCTGCTTGTGTTTGTAAGGATCCTCGACCTCGAAGAACAATATATATATATATACCGTATATTATTTCAAATAGTACTTAAATTACAAATTAAAAATCAACATAGCTGCCCTTTTACCAAATTCCATATTTTACCCTCAAGAAATCCCATAACAAACAAATCACATAGCATTAGTAGTAGAACATTTAAGAGCAGCCTAGATGAACTGCTTCATTTAAGTTGTTTGTCAAGACTGGGAAATAAGTACAGATATTATCTTGGAAAGTACAATGTGTAGATGCCAAAACTAAAACTGAGCCAAGTAAATAAAAACTTGAATGGAAAACATTCCAACTGTGTGGTTCTTTTTGTGTGTTGTTAATAATATTAACAGGATCTTAGAGAATCTTTTACACTTCGGTAGAAGGAAAATGCCATGATTCAAGTTTGCTAAGATATGCAGCACTTAATCCAAATAATTCATTGCTCTTTGTAGTCTGGACAAGGATTATCTTTACTGATTTTTCAGACGAGACTAATTACTCTTAAGTATAGCATTTCTGTAAGTTTTCTGATGGAAGGATTTAGCATTTCTGTCTTGTGTGTTGATCAAAACTAAATTTTGTTTATTGACAACCCATCACAAGCAAGGTAATGAAGTGGCCAGCATTATTTGTTAGAAAATAAATCTTAGGTAGAATTCAAGGTCACATTGCAAAATAAGTCTAGCTTTCTTATTCATTGGCAAATGATATCCTTAAAAGAAATTTATCGGCAGTATTAGTTTAGTATGCTACTATTTCATTTGTAAAGGGGTATTAGAAACTTTTTTTTCTGCAGTTTTGCATTATCTTATACTGCACAATGAATTAGTTTGATTACAGTAGCAAAGTGGTCTGTGTCGTCAGCTCACCGAGGGTCCCAGGTTCTTTTCTCGTGACAGGACAAAGATGGTTGGGCATGTTTCCCTTCACCTAATGCATCTATTCACCTAGATGCAAATAGGTACACAGGAGATGGGTCATTGTTTTGGGTTGCATCCTGGAGAAGGTCAGTATGTGCTTAGAGAAACTTTAAAATGCCTAACAGACTTCTTGTCCCTAACAGTAGGAAACAAATATGCAGTACATGTATAGCATTTCTCCTATCTATTATTACTTTTCTGGGGGTAGTCCTTTGTGGCTCCCTGAAGCTACAATGCTGATATTGAAAACCTACCTAGTGTCATCAGTCGGAGTTCTTTTAGGCCTGCTGGGGACCGAGGGGGGGCCAGAACCTGGTCCCTCAAAGAGGTACAAAGAGCAGTGGCATTATGAGAAAATTGTATGTGAATTTTATTCATGTCTGCAACCACCAGGGAGGTAACCAGAAACTCGGCTAAACAAAATAGACCACTTCTGGTTAGAAGGAAGACCATCACCTCAAAATTGCCAAAAGAACTCGCCCAACAATGTAGACAAATAATTGAAAATTCATGAAAGTAGAGCAAGCTCGTTCGCCTCACCTTCCACCTTCTTCACCCTCATTTGGGGGAAGGCGGGAGACAGACAAGGTCAGCCAGCTGCTTCACTCTCAGTTCTTTGCTGATTAAATTTTTTTTGAATTTGGTAATATTTTAATGTCTTTTAAAGTTTTTAAAGTTTTTGTGATTTGAAATGAAAATTGTTGAGTTTGGCAATATTTTGACATTTTTCTATTTTTATATTTTTATAAATTTTATGTTAATAATTCATTAACAACTGTGCCATAAAGTTGTCACATGAAACAGATATGCAGTGCAGGGATTAATAACTGTTTACTATGTGCTACTCCAGGCATACTCCACAGTAATGTGTACAGTGGGAGTAAATTTGGAGAGGATTCTTGATGTATCATTGGGGTTAAGGGACATTCCAAATGTACCTCCTTCAGAGTTTTTTGGGGGGGCTTGCCTAGTGTGTTTCATTATCCCAAGTATCATTGTAACAAGTCTCCCAACTCCATAACACCCTCCTAATTTTACCCTGGACAGGGTTTTGTTTGGGTTTTGTGTTAGTAGACTGTACACAGCTTTCTGCCATGGCCGTGATCACTGACAGTAGACTACGTGGGACTTTTGCCAGCTTTTTGTATTGCCGACTTCCTCTTCGGGTTTTTCGGGATTTGGTTCCGTGGCGCCTTCTTCCGCTCTAGCTCAACATCTTCGAAGATGCCTCTGCACTCGATTTTGGGCTTTGTGACCAGTGGTCACCAAGCTTGTCAGGGGCCATGGTCCCCTTATCTTCATAAAGCTCACAGTACTGTGTGGGAGTTTGAGGCCATAAAACATACGCTGCAAAGGGTTCAGATTCCTCCAGGCTCTGCAGTCTGGCTCTATTAGGATTCACCATGGTTCATTGTCTCAACCACGAGGGTTCTCTTCAGTCCCTGTCTCTTTGGAGCTGGACTCTAGTTTGTCTTCTGGCTTCTCGGGATTTGGCTCTCCGTGCCGTTCACGTCCAGGGAGTGTCCAATGTCCTGACTGATATTCTTTCTTGGTTCTGTCCCATGTCTACGGAAAGAACTGAAAACGCTGACTACTTCCTTCGGCTTTGCCATATGTTCAGGCACCTGGATGTGGATCTCTCCGTGTTGGCATGGCCTCGGTTCTTTCCTCTATGCAGCCTCTTTCCTGACTGTGATGCTCTCACAGTAGATGCCATTTAACTGAACTAGTTGAGGTGAGGGTTTCTGTACCTTTTTCCACCCGGTCCAGCTCTTGCTCCTTGTCCTGGCAAATTTGGAGTCCTACAGGGAAAGAGTGAGCCTTCTGACTCTGGTGGCTGGCCCAGCAATGGTTGCAAACACTGCTTGTTTGGTGTTCAAACCCAGTCGTTTTCCCGCAGCTCTGCCTCTTTCAGTAGATCAGTCCGGTGACGTACCTTGCTGGTCCCACCTTCTCTTTTGATCTTCACATTCGGAGTTTTCGACACGTGTATCACCATTTTTATGGTGTTCTATAGGCTGGTTTGTTGGTGTCCCACCTGCGATCCTCCTCTTGTCAACAGTATGATGTCTCGGTAGTGCTTTCTGCCATTTCCTCTCCCTTCATCATTGTTCTTTGATTTGATTTGTCTATCTTTTCTTTCTTGGCTTTCTCTCTTTTGGCTTCTCATGCTGAATACTGTTGCCTTATTTTGTGTGGTGTTGGCAGAGCTGCTCCAGCCTGCGTTTGAGGTCGATACTTCCTTGGGCCACATTTCGTAAGCTTTCTTGGGCACTGTTTTACCTCCGGCCTGCTCATCACATGACTTGATAATTGTTCAGGACAGACCAAAATGTCAGTTTCTTAATTTTTTGACAGGTAGTTTGGTCATCATATCTTCAGCCAAGTTATTGTGACTCATCACTTACTTTCTTCAAGGCATTGACTTTGGTCTCCGTTGCCACCAGTTGTCACGTTGGGTTAGGTTTATGCTTTCCTTTGACGATGGGATTTTTGCCGGCTCCTCTTCTGGCAAAGAATGAGTTGGTTGGTTTCGGAGGGGTCTGTAGGTGATTGATGCTTGGTTGGTTTGGCAAGGGGTACATCATGTACTGTACTTTGCCAGGTGGCAACCCTTCACCACTACTTTTATGCCACCGCTTCTGCTTCGGTGGACTCGTTGTGGATTGATCGTGTTTCTTCTTTTTTTTTTTTTTTGTTTCAAGGCTCGTGTTTCTCAGGTCATCTGCAGTGTCATAAAGTCTAGCTAGCCTGTGATCTTGCCCATAATGTTTGTAAGTTTGCCGCTCTCAACTGTGTGTGTCAATATGTCCTGGGCTGATATTTGGGCGTGGGAGATTTGGTGGTCAAATAGGGTCCTGACAGCTAGGTATCTCGTGAATGTTTCTGGTCCTTGTTGGCCTTGTGCATCCTTGGGCCGTGTCATGGTTTGTAGTTTCTTCTTTATGATACCTGTGGTGCTTCCGCCTCTCCGTTAAGTTCTTTTCCTTCTTTGTGGGCAGGTAGCTTCAGGAAGCCACAAGGAGCTCCCCCTAGAAAACCAGTGTAATGAAACGCCTGTTTCTGGGTGAGCCCCTGGTGGCTCTGACACTCTTACTACCCCAGGAGGTAGGGGGTGGTTTTGCATCATCATAGAACTAAGGGTGGAACAGCTAGCTGACTCGGTCTGCCTCCCTCCTCCCCCAAACGATGTGGGGAGGTGGGGCAAATGAGCATGTGCTAGTTTCATGAATTTTTGAATGTTAACATTGTTGGAGGGAGTTCTTTTGGTGATTTTGAGGCTGTTGATCTTCCTTCTAACCAATAATGATCTGTTTTGTTTTGCTGACTTTCTGGGTGCTTCCCTGATGGTGGTAGACATGATTCAAATTCACATACAATTTTATCATAATGCTGCTGCTCTCTGAGCCTCTTTAGGAGGGAGCCAGGTTCTGGCTCATGATCCCCAGTAGGCCTAAAATATGTTCACTACTGATGACAACTTGTAGTTTTGCTCTATAGTATATCAGCATTGTAAGCAAACCCAGAAATAGGAGTTTCCTTGCATAAACGCTGGCGTTTTGTCTGATTATCGCGGAATCCCAATTTGTCGGTTAATATTTGTGCTTTTGCAGAACTTTTATGAAATATTTTGGATAATGACTTAGTAACAGCAATGCAATAAAAGTCTGTGACTTATATTCACTATAATATGACAAAGAGGTTTGTATGTTAATGATTTACAAAAAGGGTTCACCATAACATAAAATTTTTGTTCTCAGGAAGCCACAACTAAATTATAGAAATGTATACAAAGTATGATAATTTTATTATTGCTTGAAGATGGTTACTTGTAAATTTTAACATGTATATCACTAGTGTGTTCAAATGCTTATGTACGGGGAAGTTATGTATATACAGTACAGCCCTGTAGATTAAGGTTTCACATGTATTCTCAGAGTATAATTACCTACGTATTAAGATGCAAGAGATACTTTTGTAAGATATTCTAGAAATATTTGTCTTTATTTTTGTTAAACCAGAAAATGGTACAAATTTCTTTGTCATTATATGCTGTATAGGAGTACTGTGTGTCTGATTTGATTACTTTTCACATATTTTCATCCCTAGTTGCTTTTGGTCAGTGTGTGTGTGTGTGTGTGTTTGATATTCAGTTACAGGAAATATTTAATGACTGTTTTGATATAATGTTGCTCTTTCAAAGGTTTCTTTTATTTTTGAGATTTTCAAAGATTGCAAATTTTTTTAGATGAATTTGGTATATATTTTTTCTTCTGTACCTAGTATTGCTTCATATTCGATTTGTGAATTATTATTACTTCAGTATGTAATATATATTAGTCTTTATGGCTTGTGAAACATGGTTTTCAGAGCTCGTATTATCTTGAAGAAATCTGTGATGAGACAGCATAATGATGCATGAAAAGGCTGAAAATGGTTGAAGTAATGGGCTTCCTCGTCATTGGAGAAAAGAAATTAACTGTATTACTGTACTGTACTTTATAAGTCTCTTGTAAATCAGCAAATGCCATATATAACGGGTGTATTTTATTATGGTCTTATACTCAATGGGAGTAAAGGGTGGAAATTATTTGCAGTCTCCATTCATTACTGTGTGTTTGCGTGTGTGTGTGTGTGTGTGTGTGTGTGTGTGTGTGTGTGTGTGTGTGTGTGTGTGTGTGTGTGTAGTTACAGGATGAGATCTACGCATGTGGTGTTCCGTCTTCCCAGCACTCTGTCATATAACGCTATGAAACTACTGACAGTTTTGTCCTCCACCACCACCACCTCACTTAGCTTGTTCCAACCATCTGCCACTCTGTTTGCAAAAGAAAATTTTCTAATGGTTTTGTGGCACCTTTGTTTCCTTAGCTTGAGTATGTGTCCTCTTGTTCTTGAAGTTCCAGGTCTCAGGTGTGTGTGCGTGCGCGCTAGTTGTACTCACATAGTTGTGCTTGTGAGGGGTTGAACTTCAGCTCTTTGGTCCCACTCTCAATCGTCAATCAACAGGTGTACTGGTTCCTGAGCCTATTGGGCTCTATCATATCTCCAGACACTTAAAACTGTGTATGGAGTCTGCCTCCTCCACATCACTTCCTAATGTATTCCATGTGGAATACATGGAATACATTAACTGCTGGCACTAAAAAAATATTCTTATGTCTTTATGGCTCATTTGGGCACTCAGTTGTCACCTGTGTCCCCTAGTATATGTGCCCCCTGTGTTAATTAAACTCTTTGTTTACCCAGTCAATTCCTTTGAGAATCTTGTATGTGGTGATCATGTCCTCCCAGTGACATGAGGTTTAATTCCAGTAGTCTCTCCTCATAGCTCCTGCCCCTCAGTTCAGGCACTAGTCTGGTGGCAAACCTCTGAGCCTCCTCCAATTTAGTTTTATACTTGATGAGATATGGACTCCATGCCGGAGCTGCATACTCTAGGATTGGTCTGATGTACGTGGTATACAAAGTTCTGAATGATTTGGAACACACACATTCAGAGTGAACGTACATGTGCACTTGCCTAGTTGTGCTTATGGGGGTTGAACTCTGGCTCTTTGGTCCCGCCTGTGTGTGCGTGCGTGTATGTGTGTAAAATCACCTAAGTGGAGTTGCACAAGTGTAGTTAGAGGATGAGAGCTATACTTGTACAATAGTGTTCTATCTTCCCTGTAATCTCGTCACATGAATATTTTTTTTTTTTCTGGGGGGGAGCCCCGGAGGCTCCCCGAAGTCTCCAGGACTCGCCTAGAAAATGGCGTTTCATTACATTACACGCTGTTTTTTTTTTTTTAACCTTCCAATGGTTTTACATACCTCTTGTTCAAATTATTCCGTCCATCTGCCAATGTTTAAAAAGTATTCACTTTTTTGTGCACCTCTTTTTTTTTTTTTTTAAGCTTTAAATTTTCCTAATGCTCTCGATTACAGATTTTAAAAATTCATCCTTATCAAATTTTTCAGTTAACTTTTTTTGTACATGGTGGTCATGCAACCTCTTTTTTCTTATGTGCACTAATTTAGGCATACCCAATACCTCCAGTATTTTGTGTATGCGTGTGGGAGGGCGGTGAGTGCATGTATGGGTGTGTGTGTGTATGTGTGTAATTACCTAAGTGTAGTTACAGGATGAAAGCTATGCTTGTGGTGTCTCCTTGTTCCTATAAGCTTTGTCATTGGTACTACTGATGGATTTTCATCCATCATCTTTCCATTTAAATTGTTCCAACTATTCACAACTCTGCTCACAGAAGTTGTGGATTCATTCTATGTCCTCTTGTTCTTGATGTTGCAGGATTTAAAAATTCCTCCTTGCCAATTGTAGATTCCTGTCATTATTTTGTATGTAGTGATCATATCACTTCATTTTTATTCTATCTTTGAGCTATGGTGTATTTTAGTGCCTCTGTTCTCTCCTCATAGCTCTTTGTTTTCAGCTCCAGAAGCCATTTAGTAGCTTGTCTTTGCACCCTCTCAAGTTTATTGATGTACTCCTTGATGATATGGACAACATAAAATTGCTGCATATTCTAATTTTGATCTCACGAGTGTCATGGACAATTTCGTTAGTAATACTTCATCCATAAATTGAAAAGTGATTATGAAATATGCAAGTATAGAGCAGGCAGCTCTCACTATAATTTTGATGTGATCCTCTGGTGACAGCTTACTTTCCAGGACCAATGCTAGATCCCTTTCTTGTCAGAGCTCTTTTGTGTGGATGTGTTTGTGTTTATGGGGAGAAGGGAGGGTTGTGTATGTGGGTTTGGATGTGTGGGAGTGGATGATGAGGGGGAAATATACAATCATCTGTGGGATAGAATCTAGTCATTCAGTACTGTTCGTTAATAGTTTGGCACAAAGGCATTACATATTTATTATAAACAAACTAAAAAATCCTTTTCTTGTTATATAGGTTTTTCACAAATTACTCCCATGTACTTGGTCTGATTGACAATCTATATTTTATTGCTAATCTTGACATCTTGTCTTTCTACCGAGCTATTTAAGATCCTCATCAATACAGAACAATACTTGAAGCACCTTACCCCAACATACATACATACATTATATATAAGGGATTGTTTGAGTTAAGTGCCATTTGTATATGATTCACAAGATGTGTATAATTTACTGGTATACTGTATTGGAGTTTAATATTTTCCACTGTTTATTTTTGTGTTGGAAATTGTAATTTACTTCAGATTTAAAATGCACTTACAATTGCATTGAGCTAAAATTTGAATTTCTTTGCCTTGTCTCGAGAGTAATTATTTTTTTGTATAATGCTACTGTATAGGTAGCATTGTATTGTATAGGTCTACTGACTTCAGACTTAGAATTTGAGTACTGTGCTGTAATGTCTTTCAGGACATAAAATAGATAAAAGCTTCCTGTATAAAAACTGATGAAGTTTTGCTTTAAAATACAGTTTAAGTGAAGTAAACTTTTATTGTTTTATTTTATTTTGTATTCAGAATTTGGTGATGATTAGAGGTGACTATGATGTTTATCAGGTGAAAACTTGACATCCCGGACAACTGAGAGAAGTTTTTCCAGTTTGGTATATAGGATATCAGTGTTTGCAACACATCCAATTGTGCTATTCTTACTAGAATCTTTACCATCCTAGAATGGCTAGTGGCTGTATATAATCCATGCTCCCCAAATGTTAATTTCACTATTATACTGTATAGTTTTGTTCTTATTTTGTATATCCCCACTAGCAGAAGAAAGAAGCATGTAAGATACATATTTATCATAACCCACATGGCAAAAATATATTAGCAATACACGAGGTCTGAAGCTTTGTGATGTTTCATGATTTCAAGGGACATGGGAACAAAAATGCTGCAAGATCATTGGATTTCATGCATTCGGGAAATACACAAGTGATGTTCAGCTACGAGATGGATATGAGGCAGTGGGGAGGGAGTGTCCACACTCTTCAGACAGACAGGGGCCCCTCGTTTTACACTGGTACTCTTGGTTGGGGGCTGGAGAGTAGTGGTCTACACATGTACTCTTGGTTGGGGCTGGAGAAGGGTGGTATACACATGTACTCTTGGGGGCTAGGGAAAAGTGTTTTTCACACATGTTTTCAGGGCAGGGGTGGGTGTTCTGCACATTTGTTCTTTGGACAGGGGGACTGGTGTTCTAAACATGTACATTTGACATTTGGGGGTTAGGGGGGGGGGGAAATGTGTTCTACACATACAGGTATACATTTTGAGGTAGAGGGGAAGGCGTTCCAAACATATTTTGGGGGAGGGTAATGGTCTACACATGTACTTTTCGGGTTAGGAGGAGGTGGTATTTCACACACATGTAGTCTTGGGGCAGGGAAAGGTGTTCTATACATACTCTTGGGGGAAGGAAGTCACTGAATAGTTTGGAAGCATATTGAGCCGTTTTCATTTGGCAATCTCACGTCTTCTGCTCTCGTATTGACGTACTGAATAGTATCTAGAAACTGAAGCTCTGTGTCCGGATTCTCTTTCTCTGTCTACCGCAAACCCATGCACAGTGGCATGTACATTCACTTCTTTTCCTACCATCCTCCTTCTGTTAAGAAAAGTGTCCTTGTCTCTCTCTCTTCCACCGCGCTCTACGCATGAGCAACCCTCAGTTTCTTAATTCTGAAATTGCCTTTATCAACAAATCATTCTCTTGCCTTGGTTACCCTTTGCATTTTATCAACTGTGCCTGTTCTCAAGCTAAACGAAATTTCTTTCATCCTAATCCTGCTTTCAACACTAGTAGCTAGCACTCTGCTCTGCCTTCCCTTCATATCTGAACTCAAAACTTTTACTAATACTTTTCCTCCTCTTGACATAAAGCTCGCCTTTCGACAAACTAACACACTTCGTAGCAATCTAGTTCACATTGCTCCTCCTGCTGGTTCTACTCTAGTTCCTGTTCGTCTTGTCCTCTCCAATACTTTGGTGAAACTGCCCGTACACTTAATGACAGACTTAAAGAACACAAAAGAAGTGTTATGTCTGCAGACAAACAATGCTCTCTTGTCATGTTAGGGATTCCAATCGTCATATTGATTGGTCTTCCTCCTAAATAATCTTTCCTGCCTTTACTCTACACAGACGCTGTCTTGTTGAATCGGCTCTAATATACAATGTACCCAACATGAACTTGAGTCTTGGGTTTGTTGCTGTTGACTCTTCCCTTTCACAGTATATACTCAAATGCTCTAAACTTTCTAACAAACGTGACCTAACATAAGCTTACCCTTCCATTTATCTTTCTTTCTCTTTCCTTTTTTCTTTTTCTTTCCTTTTTCTTTTTCTTTCCATTGTTTTCTCTTACGATCCCTTGCTTATTCCTATTGCTATCCCCTTCATTTCACTTTATCTTTCGTACCTTTTGTCTTGCTTTTTCTTCCTCAAAGATTTTCTTCTCACCTTTCTCTTGCCTATTTTTTGCCTTCACCTCCTTCCATCTTCACAATCGACTTGAGAATGGTCCAGGACGGACCGAAACGTCGTCGTCCCTTCACTTTCTAGTGTGTGGTTTGGTCAACATATTTCAGCCACGTTATTGTGACTCCTCGTCTGCATCTAGAAACTCTTGACTGTTTTGTAACAGAGTGCTATATAGCCATTCTGGCTTGGTATTTGTTGATTCTTTCCTTAATTCAGCAATGGGCTAAGGCAGGCTGTTGGTGGTGACCATAATAATATTTAGTGTAATTTATATCTTGGACTGGCATAAACAGGGGGTGGCACAGGTGCTGCCTTCCCGATTGTCTGTTAGCTCTCGTACTTGTAGCAGTCATTACTTTTATACTTAACATTCATTTTTATAAATTAATGCTATCATTGCACCTATTAGTCCCCTGGTAAAACTACCTATCTGGTTCTCATGTATAATGCTTCATAAACTTGCACATAACATGAATATAAATATTGGGTTGACTTATCTTTTATACATAAGCCAGGTATTGCATGTATGGTAATGTTTTGTAAACTCAGGAAAGATTCTCTCATCATTTGTCTGATGTTTTAAATATATTACGATGTTGTATAGTATGCTTTTACTGCCAATAATATTTAATGTTATGTGCATAATGTGCTCATAGCTTGTGTTATTAAGTAAGTATTTAGGCTTTATATTGTTGACATATTCTACTTGTTAATTTGTGGTACAAACCTTTGCACAATACATTTATGCTGCTTCAGGAAGATTTGCTTAATGAAAAAGAATGCCACTTTATGGTAGCATGTAACAATTCTATTCTGCTCTTAAAAAATACAATTTTATTACACTGGCTTACATAGGCGAGTTACCATTTAATAAACGCAAATTTTTGTATGTAGTTTGACATTATATTTAATTCCTAGCAGACATTATAATTTGAGTTGCAAGTACTCATTCTCAATTTTATGTACATATTAAAAAGTGATGTTCTTGTGCCAGGCCTAAATATTCTCTCAAATACTCCCAAAAAATGTATTATGTAATTTAAAGAGAATTTATTACGAGCAACTCACTGGAAAATACTAATACATATATAATATGTGAAATGTAGTTTGACTATTATCCCTTGATTTATGAATATACAATAAAGTTTAACCATGTTTGGGTGATGCGTTTTGATGGGCCGAAGTCTACTGACAGAGTTGATTACTCCATTATTTTTTCTGATCAAACCTGTATATGTTACCTTCCCTCAGAGACTGCAACTTTATTCACCCTTAAGAATAAACGTTTCCATGTTTATTGTTTTGGTTGACTTTCCTTATGCTCTCATGGCCCAGGAGTTTTTTTTACATCTTCACATTCATGATATAAGGTTGTGGAATTTTGCAGGGCTCTAGGCCCCATATTGGTGTTGCCTCTAATGACTTTGTAGATACCATTGCAAAAAGATGACGATCAGGCCTATCCCACATCCCAGAATTGAATTCCTTATTTAAATATCTGCCCTGTTGTTAGTTTATACAAATAACAAATTCTGTACTGTTAAATGGGATCCATTCCCATGGCATTCCTTCTGTTACTGTAACAGGAAATGGGGAAACGTCTCTGGCTAGGCTATGGTGGCCACATAGGATTAACACATGGCCACTTAATGGAACAAAAGACCTTTCTATTACTGTCTGAAATGTTTTGCCCTCTACGTTGTATACCACCTTGTAGAATGTTTGATTTTTAGGATGACTGGAAAAACTTTTCAAGTGCTCCTTGAGTACATGTTACAATAAAATACTTGGCGTGACTTGTGCATTTTTGCTCTTGTCCCACCTCAGTGGGTGGGTCCTTGACACGGTGAGGGGCTTTTGTGTACCACTGACGAGTAGGTAGGGGTGGCTGCTCCTCCCCTCTTCTATCTGCGATGATGGGGCACAAGTGAAATACACCCCCAATGTGTTTGCCATGCATGGAGACCAATGCAGTTTCCATTGTTCCTTCATTAAATAATATTCTCTCAAATACTCCCAAAAAATGTATTATGTAATTTAAAGAGAATTTATTACGAGCAACTCACTGTCACGAGAGAAAGATATTAACATATTCTTGTTTTCGTCCATTGTTCCCTAGACAACTGATGTCATGGTTCTTGGTTCACCAGAGGTAAATTTTGGCTAACGTTATTCGTAGTTTAAATTTGGTCAGGTCTACATCGGCACCTATTGCAAACACTAGGGAATCCTATGCAAATATATTTGCAGTCTCCGTGGTGTAGTAGCCTCTGTTTAACGCAACAGTAAAATGTGTACTTGGATGAAAAAACGATTCTTCGCGGCAGGGGATCGTATTCCAGGGACTTGCCCGAAACGCTACGCGTACTAGTGGCTGTACAAGAATGTAACAACTCTTGTATATATCTATTAGGTTGTTGAGCGTACCCAGTGTCTGTGGCCCTTGGCAAAACGCTTCTTTGGACATTGTGGGGTTGGTATTGGTTATGGTACCTGGGATGGTATTCAGATCCTTCAATAGTGACCCACGTATATTGTCGCTGCTACACCTGTGGTTTCCCATGGACTTACGTCTTTCCCTGTTGGGCTCCATGGTGGGTGGGGTGCAGGGCAGTGAAGTACTTACAGTAAATCGATCAATTTATGTAAAATCTCTTGTATGTATGTACCTAACCTGAATAAACATTTTATTTTATTTTATTTTACTTTCTGATTACTTTTGTTATCGTCTCCCAATACATCTCTTCTTCTCAGTCTTTTGGGCAACTAAGCTCTCTAATCAGAATGATTGAAGATCAGGCTCTATAGCTCTTGTTATAATGGGCCTAGACCAGACTTCGTCTTTGGCTACTCTTCTGATCCTCTCCCTTATACAGCCTCTTCGTTGGCAGGTTCTATCTCAGGAGTCCCCAGTGATGACTACCTAGTCATCTGAGGTGACTCAGTCTTTTGCCCCCTCTCGTTCTGGGAGGTCCTCGGCGATGTCCTCGCAATCGAGGGCGCGCATTTCCCATAACTATTACGACATAACATGATTTGTTTGGCCCCACTACATGACCTAAATATTTGTACTCGCCTATTTGTGCTTGCGGGGGTTGAGCTCTGGCTCTATGGTCCCGGCTCTCAACTGTCAATCAACTGGTGTACAGGTTCCTTGAGCCTACTGGGCTCTATCATATCTACATTTGAAACTGTGTATGGAGTCAGCCTCCACCACATCACTTCCTAATGCATTCCATTTGTCAACCACTCTGATACTAAAAAAGTTCTTTCTAATATCTCTGTGGCTCATTTAGGCTCTCAATTTCCACCTGTGTCCCGAAGTGCGTGTGTCCCTTGTGTTAAATAGCCTGTCTTTATCTTCCCTATCAATTCCTTTGAGAATCTTGTATGTGGTGATCGTGTCCTCCCCTAAACTCTTCTGTCTTCCAGCGACGAGGTTTAATTCCCGTAGTCTCTCCTCGTAGCTCATACCTCTCAGCTCGGGTACTAGTCTGGTGGCAAACCTTTGAACCTTTTCCAGTTTAGTCTTATGCTTGACTAGATATGGACTCCATGCTGGGGCAGCATACTCCAGGATTGGTCTGACATAGGTGGTATGCAAAGTTCTGAATGATTCCTTACACAAGTTTCTAAATGCCGTTCTTATGTTAGCCAACCTGGCATAAGCCGCTGATGTTATCCTCTTGATATGGACTTCAGGGGACAGGTCTGGCGTGATATCAACCCCCAAGTCTTTCTCTCTGACTCTTGAAGAATTTCATCTCCCAAATGATACCTTGTATTTGGCCTCCTGCTCCCTACACCTATATCGTGTGTGTCATGATGATCGCACTTGCCCTGCAGCAGGTACACATAGTTACCTTATAAACTCTGATTAAATTTAATTCCATCCAGACTGGCACCTGCGTTGAGAAGGGAACACACACCCGTTGTGCTGGCCTATATCACATTCCATGTCTCCAAAAATGCCCCGTTGAATGCCAGCGTCGGCACAGTCTTTCTCCCGCCCTATGTTGAGACGGGACGGAATTTAAGACTGGTATGAGGATAATAAATATACTCATGGACCAAGGGTTGTCCTGTCCTCCTGGTTGACACGTTCACTTGCCCCTCTCGCTGTTAGTCATCGTCCCCTATGCGTGGTTAAGGTAATTTGATAGTCAGACTCTGCCCGCCTTCGATAATTTTTGCTGGTGTGGGATGCTTCGTGTAGGAATATACGTGTATTCCAGCTTCCTGCTCCCCACACCTCTGCAATAGGTGCTGAAAATTCGGGTATGGAGCCTTGAGCTGTAGTAAGGTGTCTTTTTGCCCCTTGTGTGGTGCCTTAGCCATTCTAGGCCAGAATGTTGTTCTCCCCATGCTGCATTCACATAAGTGATGCCCACTGTTTTGCACGTTCTTATTTATTTATTTATTTATTTATTTATTTATATACAAGTTACATTGGGGGTTAACAGAGAATATAGAAAATAAGTTGAATTAACATTCTTGAAAAGCCACTAGCACGCATAGCGTTTCGGGCAAGTCTTTAAACTAACAATTTTTTTTTGATAAATTAGCAGTAAAATTGATACAAAATGTTGACAGGTATTTTACAGCTTTTCTTTACAGGTACAGATAATTTTAATTACAACAATTACAGTAAAATTGCAAAAAATATTTACAGGTAAACTGAAGAACTTTTGACACAAAAGCAGATCAGAATAATACACATTAATAACAATACACAATAAAGAAACAAGGATTACTAGGTACATGAGGATAAAATTTCAGGGTTATACACTGGTTTACTGAAGTACAATATGAGGATCATTTCGAGGAAAAGTTTCCAGGAATAATGCAGTAGAATATGCACTCAATACAACAACCATATCATATGATATCTAAGATTACAATGGTAAAGTAATATGGCTTAGGTACAAATATTGGGGGATTGAGTAGTACTAGATATGGCCACTGCTTCGCAAAGCGGGGATGTTTCTGATGGGGGAGAAAGAAACATTTGCGCAGCGCGTCCCGCGGCGTTGCGCGGGCAGTCTGGGGCCGTATAAATACGGGGGCACAGAGGGGCTCTGCCCTCACTCCGCCTGCCCCCGCCGCTGCCCTCGCAAAGAGTAGATGAGAGTAGTATCATCAGCAAACTATATAGGTTTAAGCATGTTAGAGACATTAGGGAGATCATTGATGTATATAAGAAACAGGAGTGGTCCTAGGATGCTGCCCTGTGGCACCCCTACGGTTAGTGGTAGAGTAAGAGAGGTTATATCATTGATGGCTACATATTGGTGTCTGTCACTAAGATAAGATCGGATATAGTTCAGGGCAAGGCCACGAACTCCATAATGGTGGAGTTTAAGTAAGAGGTAGTTATGGTTAACAGTATCAAAGGTCTTTCTCAGGTCAATGAAGAGTCCAATCGGAAACTCACTTTTGTCAAGGGCTGAGAAGATTAAGTCAAGCAGACTAACAATAGCATCATTGGTACTCTTTTGGGAGCGGAAGCCAAACTGACAAGGACTTAGTATATTGAATTTGGAGAGATAGGAATAGAGCTGTTTGTAAATAATTTTTTCAAATATTTTTGATAATATAGGTAGAGTCGATATGGGTCTGTAATTATTTATGTCTGCCATCCTTAAATGCTCTCAACTCTTTAAGACATAACTGTAACATGCTCGTATCCGAAGCTAAACACAAATACAACAAAATTATTAAGGATGGTAACAGAGTCCATTTCATGTGGCCTCCATCTCATGTTGGCCTCCGAATGCATGATAGAGCTGATAAGTTAGCCAAAGAATCTGCCTTTAAAGGAGCCGTTGAGTGTAACCTTGGATTGTCAACGAGCAATCTGAGAGCAGCAGTACACCGAGAACTTCAACAAGATCTTGTAGATCTGAGGCAAAGTGAAATTGACACCAGTAATTCCATCTATCATCATACTATCATGCAAGAGGAGCCACACATCTATGGATCATCCAATAAAACCAGCAGACTTCTAGATGTTACTACTGCTCGGCTTAGACTCGGTTACAAGTATCTCTGGGAATTCTCATTATCTGCTGATGTAGACCTGACCAAATGTAAACTGTGTCAACAAAACTATTCGCACACCTTCCGTCACTATGTGATGGAGTGCGAAAAGATACGTGAATTTAGAGACAATTCTATAACCAATGTTCCAGCGATGTGTCAATATTTCATTCAAAATGATCTGCTACCAGAAATTTTAGCCAAATATCCCCAGTTTGCTAACTGTAGGTAGTAACTAAATGATTGTAACCTATCCACCGCTTCCCACTGGATGGGGGGCGGTGTGCAGGACAAACATATAACTTGTGACACTAGCTCTCCACATATGTCAGTTGCTTAATTTAGAACCTGTACTTGAGGTCGATCTCGAACCCATTGTTGATGTGATGACTTGTATTGAATTCTGTAACTAGCTCATCAAGATTGTAACTTGCTTAGCTAAATGAATTGTGGGGTTCAGTCCCTGAGCCCATTATGTGCCTCTGTAACCCTTTCCACTACCGCCCACAAGATGGGTATGGGGTGCATAATAAATGAACTAAACTAACTCTTGTATACCATCGATGGTATTTCACTAATGTTCCCAGCTTTGGTTTTTAGCGAGTGAATGATGGACACAACATCTGTAGGGCTGACCGGAGAGAGAAGAGAGTTTGGATAGTGCGTCCCAGTGGCCTTCCTCCTGCCACTGTAACCGGCGGTGGGAAACGGCTCTGGCTAGGTTACGTATTGGCCATACCCGTTTAACTCACGGTCACTTAATGGAGCCCCGCCCTGCTCCTTATTGTCCGAATTGCATTGTCCCTCTTACGGTCGTGCATGTCCTTGTTGAATGTCCTGACTTCCAGGACGAGCGTGTCTTGTTTTCCAACCGTTCCCCGCGGTCGCTTGTCCCTCGATAGAATTCTTGGCGACTCGGATACTTTTGATATTGTTCGCCTTATGCGTTTTTGTTCTCGTATTGGCATCCTTGGTGATATTTAGCGCCCTCTGATTATCCCGCACATTTGATGGTGCTACATAGCCTTCCCGGTTTGGTGCCTTCTATTGATAATTACTTACTTGCCTGAAAGATATGTGGTAACATGTCTGAGTCTGTGGGATTTGTCGGGCAAGGTTAGCACCAATCGATGAAAAGTAGCTATTATATTCAGATATTAAATTCATGAAATGGACTCTGTTACCATCCTTAATAATTTTGTTTTATTTGTGTCTAGCTTCGGACACGAGCATTGACACCAGTAATTCCATCTATCATCATACTATCACGCAAGAGGAGCCACACATCTATGGTTCATCCAATAAAATCAGCAGACTTCTAGATGTTATTACTGCTCGGCTTAGACTCGGTTACAAGTATCTCTGGAAATTCTCATTATCCGCCGATGTAGACCTGACCAAATGTAAACTGTGTCAACAAAATTATTCGCACACCCTCCGTCACTATGTGATGGAGTGCGAAAAGATACGTGAATTTAGAGACAATTCTATAACGATGTTCTACGTTCCAACGATGTGTAAATATTTCATTCAAAATTATCTGCTACCAGAAATTTTAGCCAAATATCCCCAGTTTGCTAACTGTAGGTAGTAACTAAATGATTATAACCTATCCACCGCTGCTCACTGGATGGGGGGCGGTGTGCAGGACAAACATATCAATTGTGACACTAGCTCTCCACATATGTCAGTTGCTTGATTTAGAAACTGTACTTGTGGTCGATCTCGAACCCATTGTTGATGTGACGAGTTCAGCCCGTCCTCCAAACAAAGATCCAAAAGTGATTCCATGCACCCGCCAAACCCCCTGTTTATGAATGAAAAGCGGTTTACACACGACTCACAACTGCTGAAGTTCGAACATATCCGGAACAAGTGCTTCACTGACGAATTTTGTTCGAATCACAACGCTATAAATGCTTCACCCACGTACTACAAATACAAATAATCGCCAACAGAACCTAAACACCTAACTTAACCTATCCTATACCTATATATACACAATATGCTAATATATTATAATATTAATTTATACTTAAGAAAATTCCCGTTTTGAATGAACAGCATGTTAAAATTTATGAATGCGTCTGTGGGGTTGACCGCTGGATGTAATGGACTTGAGTCGAGGACGGGTTGGACGACTTATATTGAATTTTGTAACTAGCTCATCAAGATTGTAACTTGCTTAGCTAAATGAATTAATTGTGGGGTTCAGTCCCTGAGCCCATTATGTGCCTCTGTAACCCTTTCCACTACCGCCCACAAGATGGGTATGGGGTGCATAATAAATGAACTAAACTAACTAACTTTGAGATCGCATATCTTTCTAAGAGACAAAGCTCCAGGTCCATCGTCGTTCCTACTTTTTTTGGCATACTTAGTTGTACTCGCCTAGTTGTAATTGCGGGAGGTTGAGCTTCGGTTCTTTGGCGTGCATTGTTCCAAGCCTTAAACTCCGATGCTTCCACAAGCTGCTCCGCTTCCCTACATATCAGATGCCCAAGCTCTTTCAGAGAGCTCTAGCTAAGGCGGGGGGGGGGGGGGGGGGGGGGCGCATGACAGAGCTCGGGGAAGGTAACTGGGAAACTTTTGTTAAGTCACACCTCCCCCCCACCTTAACCTGGCATGGATGATATTAGAATCAAAGGTGATAAGATTGACTTCTTATCACACCCTCGCCCTCAACACAGAGCGAACGGGTTAGTCGATACTTGAGCAACCAACCACCTCAATAATCTTCCTTCAGACGTAAAAGATTAAATGCTGGACACAGCGATTAAGGCGTTCAGGTACTTTAGTACGACAGTTTCTTGCTGTGAACGCTCGCGAGAACGGGCCGCGTTGACGACTTGATGCTACACAAAGAAGATGAATGCACCTTGCTATTTTCTGAGTTTGAGTTACTCTCAGCTCTAAACAAAGGTAAAGCTACATCCCCGGGCGAGGATGGTATTATTTTTGGCATATTGCATTTACTTCTTTTATTATCAGGAAAAGAACACTGTCTTTCCCAAAAATGGTGGGTTTTCTGAGGAAGAGAAAACGTATGTCTGGAAGCTGACTTTAACCGCCCAAGCTGCGCGCGCATCTAGTAGCTGCGCGCGCATCTATAGTAGCTGCGCGCGCATCAAATAGTATAATGATAAGCGCTGCGCGCTTATCATTATACTATGTTGTTATTATTATTTATTATATAATAATTAATTTATTATTTATTAATTTATTATATATTAATTTATTATTTATTAATTTATTATATATTAATTTATTCTTTACCATTATAAAATATACAAGTCCCCAATCTGAGCACGTCTTCTTCCAACCTCAGAAAAAACCTTACTCGAGCTGTATTACTGGGAAACTTCCTCTTTCGTGGACCAACAGTACAGTTGGTATCAAACTCCACGAAGACAAAAGCCATGCCCATAAAAATATTGAAGCCCAACATCCAACTCGGTACAGGGTCAACCAATTGAATGGGTGGACACCTATCAGTATCTAGAAATAATCCTGGACACGCACATAAATTTTAATGCTGAGGTCACTTACTTGAGAGAGAGAACTGTGGCCCGGACGGCAATCCTCAGGTCGCTAACCCCCCCTCTCTGGAGGAGCCAATCTGCAAGTCCTTAGCACATACTATGTACAAACAGTCAGATCAGTGATCGACTATACCGCACCTGCACAAACTAGCCTATCACAAGTGGGAAAAAGCTGAAAGTTGCCCAAAACAATGCTATGAGAGCTGCCCTGGGAGCCCCAACGTGGACCAGGCTTGAAGCAAGACTGGAAGCGGGTTTGCCCTCTCTACAAGAAAGAATATCTCAAAGAACAGCTACAATTATCAGTAAGATAGTTTTCCCTGATCCAGTCCCAGTACGGCAGGCCTTGATAGTTGGACTTCGTCAAAACAACGGAAACTCTTGGGCTGCCAGAGCGGGAAAAATCCTAAACAGACAACAATTAAAAAGCATGAGTCTTGATAGAGGAGGAGATCAACCACACCCACACTACACTTGTTCCCCACCGTGGGAGAAGCCTACCTTCAAAATAGTAATTTATTTATTTATACAAGAGTTCTTACCTTCTTGTACAGCCACTATAGCACGCGAAGTGTTTCGGGCAAGTCCTCTATCCATGTTCCCCGGAATACGACCCGCCAATTCGTTTAACAACCAGGTACCCATTTTACTGTTGGGTAAAGAAAGTCTACAGTTAAGGATTGACGCCCAGCAAATCCTCCCCGACCAGAATACGAACCCAGGATAATATAATTTTCCATCGGTATTCCGATGGAAAAAGGCTGCCTATGACCCAACAATCCTAAGGCGCATCATAGAAAAGCAAATGAGCAACATTGCAGTAGCAGGAGCCACCCACATCTTCACAGACGAATCAGTGGACACAGAATATGAGAGTGCTGGCGCTGCTCTTTGCACGGCCAGCGTACAGGCATATTGGAGACTGGGAGGACTAGTATCATCAACCCAAACTGAGCTGTTTGCCATACAACAGGCATTTCCATGTGTGATTGCACAAAACACTCAAAATGCAATCACACACACTCAAAAGCCGCACTTCAAATATTAGGACAAAAGCACTGGAGAGACAACGTGGAACTAATTACCACCATTTTGTATCTTAGAACAGCAGCTAAAAGCAAAAGACTCAACATAACCCTAAACTGGATCCCATCCCATGTTGGAATCCCATTAAATGAGAAAGCCGATGTAATTGCTAAATTAGCAACTCGTCATCCAGTGATCCACAAAACAATCCAACCCAGCCTAGAGTACATAAACACCATCACCAAAAAGCTCTCACACCTCAACAAAGCCCATCTACACCAGAGAGTAGCTGAAGGTTCGCCCTCTGCAATATGGTATCTTCAGGCCATCAAGTTAGAGAGGTTAAATATCCCAAAAGGAATCCACAGGGAAATAGCAGTTGGGTTATATTGATTACGTCTAGGTTACAGATGCAACTGGGAGATTGGTGAACCCAGGTAGAGGGAGCGCATCTTCTGCCAAACAGTCACAGAGAAGCTACTACTTCACTATCTCCTGGAATGCGAAGCAACCAACGACCTTAGAAGAGCTTTTAGTCTCTAAATTTTGCAGTAACCACCCTGAAGCCATCAACACTGCCACTCTTCTGGTCAAAAAAGATGTCCAGCATGTTGTTGTTTAAGATTCAGCTACTGGGAACAAAACGTTCCAAGTAGCACGGGCTATAGTGAGCCCGAAGTGGACTTACCTGGCACAGGAGCGGGGCTGTAACTTGGCTTGGACTTGAGAAACTCGAGTAGGTTTCCCATAACCTACCCGAGGACCCACAACAGAAAACGGGACATCACGTCAATTTAGACTGTCTCTGAGTCCATTATGTTCCTCTGTAACCCTTTCCACTACCGCCAACAAGATGGGTATGGGGTGCATAATAAATGAAGTAAACTAACACTCCCATTTTCAGTACAGTTTTTTTTTTGCTCTTGGGGAAATTACACTTCAAAATACGGTGTGCCAGTGTCTCCGTGGCGTAGTGGTAAGACACTCGCCTGGTGTCCCGCGAGGCGTTGAATTGAATTGATCGCTAGAAATACTGGTCATCTGGGAGGAGGTGACCATGTTCCCAGCGGATAAAACATACTCCAGTAACGTTTATTCAACGTCACCGACGTTGAATAAACGTCGTTTTGCCCAACATGAGCGCTCTGGGCTAAAGGTCATGATGCTTTCTTTTATTAAAGTGCCGCTTGATACATTAATTTTCTACCTCAATATGTCATTGGTAAATCTAACCCCTGGGAGAGGAAGGCTTGTTTTTCGACTGTGAATGATAAGCTTCAGGTAGAAACTAATATAAACTTTTGAAATGGAAATTCTCACGATCGTACAAATGGGGTTGTTTCTTGTTTCTTCTCTTAGCTGCATGTATACTTCCGCTCACAGCTGCATGTATACTTCCGCTCACAGCTGCATGTATACTTCCGCTCATAGCTGTATGTATACTTTTGCTCACAGCTGCATGTATACTTTTGCTCACAGCTACATGTATACTTTTGTTCACAGCTGTCTGTATACTTTTGCTCTCAGCTGCATGTATACTTTTGCTCTCAGCTGCATGTATACTTCTGCTCTCAGCTGCATGTATACTTTTGCTCTCAGCTGCATGTATACTTTTGCTCTCAGCTGCATGTATACTTTTACTCTCGGCTGCATGTATTCATCAGCTCTCAGCAGCATGTATACTTTTGCTCTCAGCTGCATGTATACTTTTGCTCATAGCTGCATGTATACTTTTGCTCACAGCTGCATGTATACTTTTGCTCACAGCTGCATGTATACTTTTGCTCACAGCTGCATGTATACTTTTGCTCACAGATGCATGTATACTTTTGCTCACAGCTGCATGTATACTTTTGCTCACAGCTGCATGTATACTTTTGCTCACAGCTGCATGTATACTTTTGCTCTCAGCTGCATGTATACTTTTGCTCACAGCTGCATGTATACTTTTGCTCACAGCTGCATGTATACTTTTGCTCTCAGCTGCATGTATACTTTTGCTCTCAGCTGCATGTATACTTTTGCTCTCAGCAGCATGTATACTTTTGCTCACAGCTGCATGTATACTTTTGCTCACAGCAGCATGTATACTTTTGCTCTCAGCTGCATGTATACTTTTGCTCACAGCTGCATGTATACTTTTGCTCTCAGCTGCATGTATACTTTTGCTCTCAGCTGCATGTATACTTTTGCTCTCAGCTGCATGTATACTTTTGCTCTCAGCTGCATGTATACTTTTGCTCTCAGCTGCATGTATACTTTTGCTCTCAGCAGCATGTATACTTTTGCTCTCAGCTGCATGTATACTTTTGCTCACAGCTGCATGTATACTTTTGCTCACAGCTGCATGTATACTTTTGCTCTCAGCTGCATGTATACTTTTGCTCACAGCTGCATGTATACTTTTGCTCACAGCTGCATGTATACTTTTGCTCACAGCTGCATGTATACTTTTGCTCACAGCTGCATGTATACTTTTGCTCACAGTTGCATGTATACATTAGCTCTCAACAGCCACTAGTCGACAATGTCGACTAGTGGCTGTTGAGAGAGAGAGAGAACAGTCGACTCAATAGTACACCATTTACGACTAGTCTGATGCAGACCGTGTTTGCAATCATACCAACAGTATCATTCTCTAATCTATTTTTTTCAGCTAAAACATTCGAATATCACTGACCATTTTCTGGATGTTACTGCTATGTGCATTCACTACTAGGAATGTGCTCTGCGAGTAACGGTATATAAGCCCTATAGTGGAGAACATCACCACAGCATTGCTGGAGGCAGCTTCTGAGAGGGACAGAGCGCGTCTCCTAGCTGTTCAAGCCCCCCATGCCGGGGACTTGCTGTTGGCAGTCCCTAATTCCGCCTTGGGCACCCGCCTGGACCATCGGGCCCTAAGTATTGGTGTTGCCCTGCGCCTTGCCGCCCCTATCTCCACCGAGCACCAGTGTGTTTGCGGCCATGCACAGGCAGACTATTACGGCAGCCATGGTCTCATCTGTCGTAAGACACAGGGAAAGATTGCCAGACACGAAGCAGTCAATGACATCATCAAGAGAAGTTTGGCTACAGCTGGGTGTCCAGCACAAAGAGAACCTCAGTTGTGCAGGCCTGACAACAACCAAAAATGCCCAGATGGAGTCACCCTGCAGCCATGGAGGGAAGGTAAACAGGTCGTATGGGATTACCTGGTTGATACCTGGTTGATGGGGTTCTGGGAGTTCTTCTACTCCCCAAGCCCGGCCCGAGGCCAGACTTGATTTGTGAGAGTTTGGTCTACCAGGCTGTTGCTTGGAGCGGCCCGCAGGCCCACATACCCACCACAGCCCGGTTGGTCCGGCTGGTTGAAGGAAACAATCTAGTTTCCTCTTGAAGATGTCCACGGTTGTTCCTGTAATATTTCTGATGCTCGCTGGTAGGAGGTTGAACAACCGCGGACCTCTGATGTTCATACAGTGTTCTCTGATTGTGCCTATGGCACCTCTGATCTTCACTGGGTCTATTCTGCATTTTCTTCCATGTCGTTCACTCCAGTACGTTGTTATTTTACTGTGCAGATTTGGGACCTGCCCCTCCAGTATTTTCCATGTGTATAATATTTGGTATCTCTCTCGTCTCCTTTCTAGTGAGTACATTTGGAGAGCTTTGAGTCGATCCCAATAATTTAGGTGCTTTATCTCGTCTATGTGTGCCGTATATGTTCTCTGTATTCCCTCAATTTCAGCAATCTCTCCTACTCTGAAGGGGGAAGTGAGTACTGAGCAGTACTCAAGACGGGACAACACAAGTGATTTGAAGAGTACAACCATTGTGATGGGATCTCTGGACTTGAAGGTTCTCGTAATCCATCCTATCATTTTTCTGGCTGACGCAATACTTGCTTGGTTATGCTCCCTAAACGTTAGGTCGTCGGACATCATTATTCCCAAATCCTTGACATGCTGTTTTCCTACTATGGGCAGATTCGATTGTGTTTTGTACCCTGTATTATGTTTAAGATCCTTATTTTTGCCGTATCTGAGTACCTGGAATTTATCACAGTTAAACATCATTTTATTTTCTGCTGCCCAATCGAAAACTTTGTTAATATCTGTTTGTAGTTTTTCAATGTCTTCTGCAGAGGTAATTTTCATGCTAATTTTTGTATCATCTGCAAAGGATGACACGAAGCTGTGACTTGTGTTTTTGTCTATATCTGATATGAGAATAAGGAACAGCAGTGGTGCAAGGACTGTACCTTGAGGTACAGATCTTTTAACTGCGTTCAGACTCGATTACACGTGAGCGTCTACATTGGCTGATACCTATCTGCCTTACAGCACAGCTGAGGGAGGTGGGGCAGCCACCTTCAGGGAGACCCAGAAAATCAACAAGTACAGAGACCTAGAACGTTGTTACAGGTTCGTGCCGATAGGCTCTGAGACTCTGGGCGCCTGGGGTAAATGTGCACTTAAGTTCTTAATGGAGCTGGGCGAGGAACTCATTGGGAAAACTAGAGACCCACGAGCGGCCAGTTTCATGTTCCAGCGCCTCAGTGTCGCAGTTCAGAGGGGAAATGCGTGCTGTATCCTGGGTACGCACCCAACCTCTTAGGAGCTGGACGAGGTCTTCGAACATTGATTTTTATATTGTTATATATATATATGTGTGTGTTCTCTGTAAACTATAGCATTGCAATAAAAAAATACAAATAAATAAAAAAATAATAGAGGTGGTACG
The DNA here is from genome assembly GCF_040958095.1 of Procambarus clarkii. Classification (NCBI taxonomy): domain Eukaryota; kingdom Metazoa; phylum Arthropoda; class Malacostraca; order Decapoda; family Cambaridae; genus Procambarus; species Procambarus clarkii. Next base: position 25,464,887 of record NC_091181.1, read on the forward strand.
AGAAAAAAAGATTAAAGTGTTCAGCGAGAATCCACAAGGTCTTTTCTGAGTACTCTTTATTTTCTTCTTCGAGGCTGTGGGTCCCTACAATTGCACCAGAGGTGGTACCTCTATTCTACTACCTTTTGTCTTTTAAACAAATCATTGACAAGGCATAGACCAGCAGGAGCCGTTTGAGTCGTACCAGCCCAGTCACTGACATTATTTATTTGTTTATTAATTTATTAATTTATACACAAGAAGGTACATTGGGATTGTGGGAGTACATAACATTGATATAATCTACACAGCCCTTGACAAAAATTTCACAACTGGTCTCTTCATGGACCTGAGAAAGGCCTTAAACTACCTCTCACTTCACCTTCACCACTATGGGGGCCTCGTAGCCTGGTGGATACGCGCAGGACTCGTAATTCTGTGGCGCGGGTTCGATTCCCGCACGAGGCAGAAACAAATGGGCAAAAGTTTCTTTCACCCTGAATGCCCCTGTTACCTAGCAGTAAATAGGTACCTGGGAGTTAGTCAGCTGTCACGGGCTGCTTCCTGGGGGTGGAGGCCTGGTCGAGGACCGGGCCGCGGGGACACTAAAAGCCCCGAAATCATCTCAAGATAACCTCAAGATGGTATCCGAGGTCTTCCTCTGGACTATATTCGTTCCTTTCTCAGCGACAGACATCAACATAACCTCCCCCACTCTACCATTTATTTATTTATTTATTTATTTAGAAGGTACAATGGGTTTATGAGAGTACATAACATTGATGTTTTTACATTCTTCTAAAGCCACTAACACGTATAGCGTTTCGGGCAGATCCTTTCTCTAACATAATTGTAAGTAGGAAATTTCTAGCCAAACTGAAAAATTTAACAGGTACATTTTAAGAAAATTTGATGATGATTAGTAGGTACATTATAGTAAAATTTGAGGATTATCAACAGGTACATTGTAGCATAATTTGAGGATTATCAACAGGTACATTGTAGCATAATTTGAGGATTATCAACAGGTACATTGTAGCATAATTTGAGGATTATCAACAGGTACATTGAAGCATAATTTGAGGATTATCAACAGGTACATTGTAGCATAATTTGAGGATTATTTGTAGGTATATTAAAGTAAAATATGCGTTCAGTATAACAACCATGATATAAAATGAAAGCAGTGATTACAATGGTGAAGTTGTATGGCTTAGATGCATATATTGGGGGAGATGGTAGCACAAGATACAGTGTGAGTTTTAAGCATTAGGTAGGAAACAATGAGGATGAAATTAGGTACTTTTTGCTGCATTTATAGGTACTTTTTGGTTTTACTTTTGAATAAGACTTAGGTTGGACAGCTTTTCAATTCGTTAGTGTGACGGTAACGCGTTGGTGTTCGGCTGTTTAAGGCTAGGGGTATGGCCTCGTCACATAGTTATAAAAAAAAATAGAAAAACTGGAACTTCGTCTGTGGTAAGGTAAGGAGAAGACACACAAAACACAAGTAAACTTTAACAATGAAATTTTAATTACGTTAAATAAATCAAAACATGAATAAAATGCACAAACAAATTCTTATAATAAAATCAATCAATCAAAATAATAAGAATACTTAAATGACACAATGAAAAGTTACGTTAAGGCAAAATAACAAGAAGTGCAACACAAAGTTAAATGGGAGGTGCTGGAATATTGGCTTTAAGCTATCACCTCTCTCAGTACACGCTAACGTCTAGCTGGGAGGAGTGATAACCACGAAAGCACTGAACATTCTGAGGTCTGAGGTCGTGGCGACCCCAGACATCAAGTAGTATGGGGGGGCGAGTGCAGGTGCAGCCAGACCGGCGACCAATCAGCGGGGCCGGTAGCGATCAACGAGTAGTTTGGCGGTTTGAGTCTGAACAGGTGTCTCTGGCTGCAACGTTTTGCGCTCTGGCAAGCCTTGCTGGTGTTGTTGTCGTTGTTGGACATTTCTTCCATAGTAGTTTTATATAATTCCAACGACGTAATTATGGAGGGAAGAGCAGGCTCAATCTCTTGAAGGAGATTATCGTCACAGTTAGGGAGTGAGTTCCATAGACGAGGTCCCTTTATTTACATATTTTTGCACAGATTTAGTTTGACTCTTGGGGATATCAAAGAGATATTTATTCCTGGTGTGGTGATTATGGGTTCTATTACATCTGTCCAGGAAGAGTTTAAGAACAGGGTTTGCATTTAGGAACAAGGTTCTGTGTATGTAAATGTCACAAGAGAATGTGTGGAATGAGTTTGTTTAGCATGTCAAGGGACTTAAACAAAGGGGCTGTGTGTTGTCTGAAGACAGAACTTATTGTTCTGATAGCAGATTTTTGCTGGGTGATGATGGGCTTGAGGTAGTTTGCAGTGGTTGAACCCCATGCACAGATACCATATGTGAGATAGGGATAAATTAGCGCGTAGTATAGTGAGATGAGAGCAGAGTTTGGAACATTATATCTGATTTTAGAAAGTATATCAATCGTTTCTGAGACTTTTTGGTTAAGTGATGTATGTGGGTGCTGAAGTTGAGTCTCTTGTCCAAGGAGGAGCTTTCTGTCATTTTTATTGCTGATGTTAACATTGTCTATCTAAAGCTGTATTGCATTTGTTGATTTGCTTCCAAATAATATGTAGTAGGTCTTTTCTATGTTTAGTGTGAGTTTATTAGGTAACATACATAAGTGAACTTTTTTTAATTCATTATTTACAGCATTATTTAGTGTGTGGGGGGTTGGGGTCTGAGTAGATGAAAGTGGTATCGTGTGTATATATATATATATATATATATATATATATTTTATTAAATATGACCGAAAAAGTAAGATTAATAATTCTAACACGAATTTTCTCAATCTTTCGTACATTATGCTTCACTGTTGGAGGTAAATCAAAAATCACTTCTCCAAAATTCATTTTTATTTCTAGTCTGACGCGACACGGGCGCGTTTCGTAAAACTTATTACATTTTCAAAGACTTCACAAATACACAACTGATTAGAACTTGCGTTTCCCTGATTTTATATCTACATTTGAGTGAGGTGGGAAGGGTGATGTGGCATTACATTTGAGTAAGGTGGGAAGGATGATGTGGCATTAGAGGATATTAATAGGGTATTAAAAGTATCAACACAAGACAGAACACGAAACAATGGATATTGAATAGAAGTGTTTGTAGAAAGCCTATTGGTCCATATTTCTTGATGCTTCTATATTGGAGCGGAGTCTTGAGGTGGGTAGAATATAGTTGTGCAATAATTGGCTGTTGATTGCTGGTGTTGACTTCTTGATGTGTAGTGCCTCGCAAACGTCGAGCCGCCTGCTATCGCTGTATCTATCGATGATTTCTGTGTTGTTTACTAGGATTTCTCTGGCGATGGTTTGGTTATGGGAAGAGATTATATGTTCCTTAATGGAGCCCTGTTGTTTATGCATCGTTAAACGCCTAGAAAGAGATGTTGTTGTCTTGCCTATATACTGGGTTTTTTGGAGCTTACAGTCCCCAAGTGGGCATTTGAAGGCATAGACGACGTTAGTCTCTTTTAAAGCGTTCTGTTTCGTGTCTGGAGAGTTTCTCATGAGTAGGCTGGCCGTTTTTCTGGTTTTATAGTAAATCGTCAGTTGTATCCTCTGATTTTTGTCTGTAGGGATAACGTTTCTATTAACAATATCTTTCAGGACCCTTTCCTCTGTTTTATGCTCATAAAACAGAGGAAAGGGTCCTGAAAGATATTGTTAATAGAAACGTTATCCCTACAGACAAAAATCAGAGGATACAACTGACGATTTACTATAAAACCAGAAAAACGGCCAGCCTACTCATGAGAAACTCTCCAGACACGAAACAGAACGCTTTAAAAGAGACTAACGTCGTCTATGCCTTCAAATGCCCACTTGGGGACTGTAAGCTCCAAAAAACCCAGTATATAGGCAAGACAACAACATCTCTTTCTAGGCGTTTAACGATGCATAAACAACAGGGCTCCATTAAGGAACATATAATCTCTTCCCATAACCAAACCATCGCCAGAGAAATCCTAGTAAACAACACAGAAATCATCGATAGATACAGCGATAGCAGGCGGCTCGACGTTTGCGAGGCACTACACATCAAGAAGTCAACACCAGCAATCAACAGCCAATTATTGCACAACTATATTCTACCCACCTCAAGACTCCGCTCCAATATAGAAGCATCAAGAAATATGGACCAATAGGCTTTCTACAAACACTTCTATTCAATATCCATTGTTTCGTGTTCTGTCTTGTGTTGATACTTTTAATACCCTATTAATATCCTCTAATGCCACATCATCCTTCCCACCTTACTCAAATGTAATGCCACATCACCCTTCCCACCTCACTCAAATGTAGATATAAAATCAGGGAAACGCAAGTTCTAATCAGTTGTGTATTTGTGAAGTCTTTGAAAATGTAATAAGTTTTACGAAACGCGCCCGTGTCGCGTCAGACTAGAAATAAAAATGAATTTTGGAGAAGTGATTTTTGATTTACCTCCAACAGTGAAGCATAATGTACGAAAGATTGAGAAAATTCGTGTTAGAATTATTAATCTTACTTTTTCGGTCATATTTAATAAAATATGTCTACAGGAAAGACTGCTACCAAAATATACTAATATATATATATATATATATATATATATATATATATATATTTATATTATACATACACACACACACTAGCTGTACCCGGCTACACGTTGCTGAGGCTCAACAACGTTGTTGACCTTCCCCTGTCACCCAGTCCTCCCCACCATTCCCCCCCCCTCCCCCGTCCCTTTATCCTCCCCTCCATCCCCCATTCCATCGTCCCCTCGTCCTCCCTACCATTCCACTCTCCCCCGTCCCCTCGTCATCACCACCGTCCCGCACTTCCTTGTCCCCCTGTTCACCCTCACCATTCTCCATTCCCCTGTCCCCTCGTCCCCACCATTCCCAACTTCCTCGTCCTCCCCACCATTACCCCCTTCCCCTCCCCTGTCCCCTCTTCCTCCCCACCATCCCCCCACTCCCTCGTCCGATGCATTCCCAAATGATCTGATGTTCTCATCAGAAAATTGAGAATATCAAATGATTTGATGTTCTCATCACTGAAATATAAGAAAAACGGTTAAAAAAACGAAATGAACAAAATGAAAAAATAAACAAATTAACTATACCTACGAAATGAATAGTATGGTAAACAACACAGCTCAATTCCAATGCAATGTCCCACAGAATAATTAAATCAAAATTAAAATAAATAAAAATCTATGAAAATTCAATTTATCAATGAAATCGAAAACATTGAAATGGAATCGTAACATATTTAGTTATGCAGTCTCCGTGGTGTAGTGGTAAGACACTCGCCTGGCGTTCCGCGAGCGCTATGTCATGGGTTCGTATCCTGGCCGGGGAGGATTTACTGGGCGCAATTCCTTAACTGTAGCCTCTGTTTAACGCAACAGTAAAATGTGTACTTGGATGAAAAAACGATTCTTCGCGGCAGGGGATCGTATTCCAGGGACCATAGGATTAAGGACTTGCCCGAAACGCTGCGCGTACTAGTGGCTGTACAAGAATGTAACAACTCTTGTATATATCTTAAAAAAAAAAAAAAAAAAAAAAAAAAGTATAGCGTGTCAACAGATGGCGCTGTCTTTAAAAAAAAAAGGATATTTTTACCTCACAGGTGAGGCATGTATATAGTAGGTATATAAAAACACGCGCCTATTCGAATGTAACGTTGTGTTAAAATTTCAAAGCAATTGGTAAAGAGGTTTCGAAGATTTCCCTTACATAAAAACCACAGTTTAAAAAAAAACTTTTTTTTTTCCATCAATGACGTGACATCTATATAGTAGGTATATAAAAACCCGCGCGGATGCGAATGGAACGTTGTGTCAAAATTTCAAAGCAATCGGTGAAGAACTTTCGGAGATTATCGATTTTGAACAAACGAACATTTGCATTTTTATTTATATAGATAATATACATATATAATATATAATTTTATAAATTATTATGAGTATATAGAATATAGTTATGTATACCATTAACCAACCCGTTCTCGCAAATTTAATAAGTCAATATTGACTTATTAAATATGTGCATAGGTGACATACTTAACATAATAGATACCCTTAAAAAGATTCATAGAAAACACCGACCTTACCTAACCTTGTTAGTATCTTAAGATAAGCATCTTATTGCTTCGTAATTACAATTATTACCTAACCTATAATAGGTATAGGTTACGTAATAATTGTAATTACGAAGCAATAAGATGCTTATCTTAAGATACTAACAAGGTTAGGTAAGGTCGGTGTTTTCTATGAATCTTTTTAAGGGTATCTATTATGTTTAGTATATCACCTATGCACGTAGTTAATAAGTCAATATTGACTTTACGAATTTGCGAGAACGGGTTGCATTAACAGTAGGAGTGCCACAGGGCAGCATCTTGGGACCTCTCCTATTTCTTGTATACACATTTGCCAAATGTTTATAAAATTCGTAAAGCAATACTCTTTGCTGACGATACCACCTTCATCTACTTAGACCCCCCCCCACCCCACTAAATAATATATATATATTTTTTTTTTGAGATATATACAAGAGTTGTTACATTCTTGTACAGCCACTAGTACGCGTAGCGTTTCGGGCAAGTCCTTAATCCTATGGTCCCTGGAATACGATCCCCTGCCTCGAAGAATCGTTTTTTCATCCAAGTACACATTTTACTGTTGCGTTAAACAGAGGCTACAGTTAAGGAATTGCACCCAGTAAATCCTCCCCGGCCAGGATACGAACCCATGACATAGCGCTCGCGGAACGCCAGGCGAGTGTCTTACCACTACACCACGGAGACTGTTGATTGTTTTGTAAATATTGTAAATAATGAATTAAAAAAGTCCACTCATGAATGTCAACTAACAAACTCACACTTAACATAAAAAAGACCTAATGCATTTTATTTATTAGTAAATCTTCAAATCAGATTCAACTTCGAATAGACAATGTTAACATTACCTAAAAATCATGGAAAGTTCCTTGGACTATACATAGACAAGAGACTCAACTTCAGCACCCACATACAACACATAGCCACAAAAAATATAAAAAGCGGTTGGTATACTTTCTAAAATCAGATATTATGTTCCCCACTCTGTTCTCCTCTCACTATATTACGCACTAATCTATCGCTATCTTACGAACGGTATCTGTGCATGGGGTTCAACCACTGCAAACCACCTCAAGCCCATCATCACTCAGCAAAAAACTGACATCAGAACTATAACAAACTCTCTCTTCAGACAACACACAGCCCCCCTGTACAAGTCCCTAAACTGTTAAACATACACTCCACACATTCTCATGCGCTATCTACATGTACAAAACATTGTTCCTAAATGCTAATCTTGATCTGAAACTTTTTCTTGGCACGTGTAATAGAACCCATAATCAACACACCAGAAATGAATATCTCTTTGATATCCTCCAGACTCAGACTAAAT